>NC_056728.1:312348697-312456197 GCF_019279795.1 Protopterus annectens
GCATGATGCCAGTGTATTCCCATGGGCTAGCCTTGTAAAGCCTCCATGGCCATTTGCCAAGTACACACCTATGACTCTTTGAATCTGTGGATCTCAGTACTGTCAAATGTGTGTGCATTAGTGTGTCTGAAAGTGTTTGTGAGTGTGTAAACATGTGGGTGAAAGTAGTTGGTGGCCTGTCTCACCCAGTACAACTACCATTGCCATACCTTAGAAGTGCTGTAGATGTTATTCACTATAGGTACCTTGGGACACTCCACAACCTATAAGCTCTGTGATGTGTGTGGTAACTGCATAACACTACAATACCAATAACCACATAGCTAGGGGTTCTAATATGAGTCCTGGCAAGTGTGTGTGTGTGTGTGTGTGTGTGTGTGTGTGTGTGTGTGTGTGTGTGTGTGTGTGTGTGTGTGTGTGTGTGTGTGTGTGTGTGTGTGTGTGTGTGTGTGTGTGTGTGTGTGCGTATTATCGTGTGTAAGTGTGTATATGTGTAGGTTACAGGGTTCTGTGGCCTCTCTCACCAAGTACATCACCATTTATCATAATTTGCAAGGCCTCATGATGTTCTTCACCTTAGAAGAACCTTTGGACAAGTATCACCCCATAACCTCCATAGTGCATGCGATAAATGCATAACAATGTAGTAACAATAAACAGATAGGTAGGGGTTCTAATCTCAGTCCTGGCAAATGTGTGTGAGAGAGGCATATCTTATGTTTGTGTGCAAATTACATCCATTGAATGGGCATGGATTCATATTTTATGCCATGGTACACACAGTACACACTCCTAAGTCTGCTGTATGAGGTCCGCTGTTCACATCAACCGTAGTGGTATCTGTAGACACTCTTCAACCCTATAAGTCCTGTGCAACAGTATGGAATAGTATGGTACAAATAACAAGGCAGGTTGGTCTGCTAATGTCAGTACCACCAAGTAAGTGTGTGTGTGTGTGTGTGTGTGTGTGTGTGTGTGTGTGTGTGTGTGTGTGTGTGTGTATGTGTGTGTGTATGTGCACATTGGTGTGTATAGCAGTGGTTGTGAGTGTGTAGACTTGTATGCAATACTATTATGAGTACTCTCACACCCAGTACAGCCACCATTGCCATACCCCACAAGACCACATGATGTTATTTACCTTGCAGGTACCTTGTAACGCTCATCACACTAGTAGTCCTGTGCCACCTGCAATAACTGCATAATAGTGTGGTACCACAACTTGATGGGTAGGGGTTCCAAACACAACACTGGCAACTGTGATCCTCTGCGTGCATGTGTGCGTGTGTGTGAGTGTGTGTGAGTGTGTGTGAGTGTGTGTGTGTGTGTGTGTGTGTGTGTGTGTGTGTGTGTGTGTGTGTGTGTGTGTGTGTGTGTGTGTGTGCATGAACAGTATTCTCTATGTGCTTGGTCGACACAATATCCTCTAGGGTTGAGGGCATTAGCAATCTGAGGTGTGTTCCACCCACCATACTTACCATTGTCCACTATACTAGAACTGATGTCAACTTCCATAGACTGAGATACAACCCCTCAGCTGTATAAGCTGTGAGGCACATGCAAGAACTGTTACACAGACTTGGGGAATGTGTGCAGATACAGATGTATCCCGACAATGACGCGGTTAATGTGTTACTACACTGCCATACCCCTTGTTGGTGATGTCTTCAGGGCCACATCCTGCTGACATACAGACACCTGGAACACAAACAGAATACAGCATGTGAGAACACATTTGCTTAGTGTTACTAACACCAATAATGCATCATGGCTGAAAAAGTACACACAGACTCTGATGTGTACCCATTACAAATGCCAGATGACAGCACCTTACACAGCATTAAATAGCTACACTCTACTAAAGTCACCCTGTGCATCAGACCCATATAAGCATGTCCCTGCATTGATGGTATGGATGGCATGGATGTGGTGCAAGTATTATCATATGCACAGGGTGTTGTGTGGGTTTGCCAGTAGCCTAGGCTGAGCCACATGGTTGAACTCATGTGTGTGTGTTTGGGGGGTGTTCATTAAATGGGCAGTGCTGGGGTGGTGTGTGTGTATATGTGTGTGTGTGTGTGTGTGTGTGTGTGTGTGTGTGTGTGTGTGTGTGTGTGTGTGTGTGTGTGTATGTTACTTTTCTGATGGTGATGTGTGTCTGTTTGTATGCACACAGTCACGTCATGTGGACACCCTACACAGGGGTATTTTGGACAGCTGTGTGCCGTACATGGCAGGGTGTACAGTTTGCCATCTCTGGTCATGAACATGTGAACCGGGCCTGCCGAGGGTATCACCGGCACCACCAGGGCTGAGCTCAGATGCAGTACTACTCCCTGCTGGTGATTGCTGCTTGCTGGATCCATGTCCCTGTTGGTTCTGGCCCGGATCATGTACCCATGGCCTGCTGCATCATGGCATGGACAGCACACCCCCTTTAGTAGTGCTGGTGGTACTGCCAGCATGGGAATGTGATGGTGAATGGCCACATAGACCCTCAGCTGATCGTGGTGCTGCCCTACAGCCGCATGGCTGCTGGCCAGCATCCACCAAATGCTCAAGCACTTATATTCCATGGTCAAGGATTGCCAAGGTCTCCCCCCACCATCTATCCACGACCCAAATATGCTTACAGATGGCTGCAGTGAGTTCATATTGCCATGGACACCAGGGATGTACTCATCCATGACCCTGCGTATGTGTCTGGTACTACGTTCATTACATGCCTATGCCCCCATGACAGCCTGAAACATGTGTCTGGTGACTACTGCCATGGCACTTGCAACAGGAGCATGATGGCCTGCAATCCTCCTCCAAGCACCCCTGCCCATCTGCCTGTGTGGGTCATCACCAGCACTGTGGCTATGGCTAGTGCCTGCACCCTCACTTGGCATAGTCACCACAGTAGCCTGTTTCATGCCACCACCCTCCAACTGTCCATTATCTGTAGCCATTGGTGACTGGGTATGTGTGGGCATTGCGACTGTGTACTGGGATGGGGTTGATAATAGTGGGATACCAACTGATGGCACAGTATCAGCTCCTGACAACCCCAGCTGTGCTTCAATATGAGTATCATCATGGTCAGATTCTGCAGAGACACTGACATAACTGAAATAGGTACAATAGGCTGGTTGCATGAGTGTGCACACCCTTAAAGTAATACTCTGTTAAAGCAACTTTTGATTTAATCACAGCATGCAGTCCTCTTGGGAAGGTGTCGATCAGCATGGCATATCTTGACTTGCCAATGGTTGCACACTCTCCCTTGCAAAACACCTCCAACTATATCAGATTGCAAGGGCATCCCCTGTGCACTGCCCTCTTCAGGTCACCCTGCATATATCCTATTGGATGTAGGTGTGGGCTCTGACTCGGCCAGTGCAGAACATTGCATGTGTTCTGGTGAAGCCATCCTTTTGTTGAAATGGATGTATGGTTTGGCCCATTGTTGTGTGGAAAGGTGGAATTCCTCACCATCTACATCTATGTGGCAGACACTGGAATGTTTTGGAGCCACAAGGGACCAGTGTTTGGAACTGTTAATAATCCCCTCTAACTTGGGTACAGCCCCAGTTCCAGCTTGTGAACAGCAACCCCATAGCAGGACACTGCCATCACCATGCTTCACCATGGGGGTGTTGTTGTTGTGATGATGTGCAGTGGTGATACTGCACTAAACACACCTGTCAAAACTGCGGCCAAAGAGTATACCCATGGTCCCATATTACCATAACACATTTTCCCACTTGCTTTTTGGAGATCTGATGTATTGTTTCAGACTTCCACCAGGCCGAGATATGGTTTGGTGTGAGGAACTTCTGCCATCTTCCAACCCTACCGTATAGGGAGGACATATGGAGACCATGGAAGGTTGTTGTGACATGTAGTACACATTCAGTACCTGCCGGAGATTCCTGCTACTCCTTCACTGGTGCTGTAGGGTGCCTGGCAGCCTCCCTGACCAGTTTTGGTCTTGTATTCTCATAGACATTGGTGGGATGTCCACTCCTTCACAATGCCACTGTAGCCCCATATTTTCACCACCTTTTGATGACTGTCTGCACTGTGTCCCATGGTATGTGCAATGCTGTGGAAATGTTTTGGTACCCTTCTCCAGGCTGATACATCTCAAACATGTGGTCCCTTAGCAGCTTTGTCAGCTGTATGTGAACCATGGCTGTTGCTGTAGGAGGCAACAGGATATATGTAAGGATAATCCTGGTAGGACAGTTGACCATTAGTTGCTGTTAATCAAAGATTCCCTGTAATTTAGAGTTGTTGGGTACTGGTAAGCCACAACAGGGAAACCCCATACTTACTGGGTTCAGGCTGCTTCCCCATGTGCAGACCAGAGGGACCTATGTAGTTGTGAGGGAGAGGTATTATCAGCAGATTCACATTAGGCATTGGTACAAGATGAACGCTACATTTCTGCACAGGTACAGTACACACTATGATATTACACAATTTCCTGTCTTTCACCATAGATGTACACTTGTGTGCATTACTACACCCCACCCACTAATCCATTTTGCACTGACATATGTATCTAGAGACTGTAGAAGACAGTTTGAATGCTACCTCATTACATTGAGGTGCACTTTGGCCTTACCTGGATGCTCTTCGCCTGTTGCCTGGGTGCCACCCACCCACACAACTGCTGCTGCTGTTTCCCGTGTTTGAGTTTGTGTGGGGCTACCCCTAGGTTGGCAAGGTGGTCCTCTGTCACCATAAGTGGGGCCTGTGCAGCTGCCCTCCCCACTGGTAGTAGTACAGTCCCTAGCTACAGCAGCAGCCCTTTGCTGGGCATGATGTATCAGGTCAGTTGCTCTATGCCTAACCTGATCGTACGTGAATTCATGGTGGTCCAACATGCTCACTCTGTGGACGATCTCATCTGACAGGGCAGTCCACTCCTGCAGATTTTGCCAGCTACAGCCAGAAATGATGGCATAGTTTAAGATTACAGCTTCTGTAATGGTTGCTGTCTCCACATCTGTGTAAGGCGGTTGCCGCTGCATGGCACCTGGAAGACATACACAAGGAAACAAATCACAGGACCTCAGACATTGCCCAGAGTTCTTTATAGAGCCAGCACATGCATATATCATTAGGCACCACTTACAAAAACATCATACCCCTGTACCTGGCAGTACTGTATGAACATGCATTGTACTCCTGGTCCTGATGTGTCATGTTCCCCCTAATGAGGGCCAGTACATTGCATAAACCACCATTCATCATTCACGTTTGTGTAGGGGGATGACAGTGGCCATGTTCCTTGAAGATGGGATGTCAATGGTGCTCAGGCTTTGCTTGGATGCAGTGTATAATGGACCTGGAAGCATATGCCTGGGTTCATGTAGCATGCAGACAGGAATCTTATCAGGCCCCAAGGGGACTTGCTTTTGTTAACTTTGATTAGGCAGTTTGCACTTGACCCATGATGATGAGGGGAGGGGTGCGTGTGCTGTGCATATCTACTTATAATGATGGTGATCCAGGGAGGGTGATGTTTGCCCTAAACCTGTCTGCAGCAGGTTGGCTGTAGCTATGGTGTGTATGTATGTGCTGTGATTGACTATCATTACAGGGTGGATTGGGTTGGTGCCTCTGAGACTGCAGACATATGTGAAGATGGCCTTATGATTGCTCTTAGTGGATGTGTCCAATTTGTACTCATAGTTAGCCTGACAGTAATCCACCTGTGACCTATTATGCTCATTCAGACAAAGGTTGACATGCTGCCCAGTTGATGCCTGCTCTTACCTTGCCCTGTACAACTAATATAACATCACATTATGTGCTTTGTGCATTGCTGCTGTCCATCAAAAGAGTTTTCTCTACTTTGGCGGAGACAGGTTTTTCAAGTAAGGTATTGCTGAGGCCATACAGCTATGTGGGTGGTCATATATCTGTTTGTAGTAGGCATGGTCACAGGGTCAGACCATAGTTGGCCACATCTACAATTTCATTGTGATACTCATGCTTATTATACTACCCATGTCTGTGTCACAGCAATGACACAACCAGTAGCTGTAGAAGTGTAACTCTGTTGGATGCACAGAAACTAAGGTTACACACGTGTACAACATGTACAGATTATTCACCTGATGTTTTGTATCCCATGTCCATTGTTATGAGGCAGCCAGGTACACCTACACATACATACATATGCACAGGTAATACCTGCTATACATTTCCATTCTATGTCAGTATGGCACACTGTAATGACAGTCTTGCTGCTTGGTCAGTCAAGTAAACCTGTTACGGTAGGACATTTGTAGGACAACGCACATACATGGTGGGCTATAGGCCACAATTGGAGACACTTTCTTCATATTGCTGTAACACACATATGTCATTTGATAGTGAAGTAGCCTTTGCATTCACAGACATACCCTGGAGGATGTCTGATGCTCATATGGCAGGCAGAGAGGTGAAAAGCTAGGTGTGTGGTTGTGAGGTTAGGATATGTTAATGTTGTGAGTATGGCTGGTGTGGGGACAGAGCTAGCTGATATGCTGGACAGAAGAAAGGTGGATATATTGTGTGTGCCAGAGACCAGATGGAAGGGGTGTACAGCTGTGTGTATTGGTGTTGGGTACAAATAGTTCTATCATGGTGTGTATGGGAGGGGAAATGGTGTAGGGGTTAACCTGAAGGAACATTATGCCAAGAGTGTTTGTGGAGGTAATAAGCGTGTCAGGTAGAATGATGTTCAGGAGGCAGAGAATTGATGGTGTAATGTTGACAGTTGTTAGTGCATATGCTGCGCTAATTGTGTGTGTGATGGATGAGACAGATGTACTTTGGTGTGGTTGGATGAAGTGGTGATGCATGTACCCAAGGGTAAGTGAGTGGTGATTGGAGCAGATTTCAATGGGCATGTTGGTGAATGGGACAGAGGGGATGCAGAAGTGATGTGTAGCTATGGTGTTAAGCAAAGGAATGCAAAAGGTGAGATGGGGGTGGAGTTTTCAACAGAGGTTGGACATGAGTGTGGTGACTGCATAGTTTTACAAGACTGAGGGGCATAGGGTGATATACAAGAGTGGAAGAAAATGTACACAGTTGGATTATCTCCTATGCAGGTGGGCCTGTTTGAAGGGGATTGGTAACTGTAAAGTGGTGACAGGGGAAAGTGTAGTTAGGCAGCATGGAAGGTTGGACTGTGGGATGACGTTGGTGGTCAAGAAGAGGGGGAGGAGTGTGAGGGCAGCACCCCAGATCAAATGGTGGATACCGAGAAAGGGTGATTGTGAGGTTGAGTTCAGGGAAGTGTTAAGACAGGCAATGGGTGGCAGTGAAGACTTAGCAAATATCTGGGTAACTACATCCGAGCTAGTAAGAGAGATGAGTAGAAAGGAGCTTGTTGTGAGATCTGCACAGAGGAAGGAGGAAAAGGAGACCTGGTGGTGGCATGAGGAAGTGCAGGGGAGTACACAGAGAAAGAGGTTGGCCAAGGAGAAGTGGGATTGTCAGACAGGTGAAGAAAGTAGACAGGTGTATAGGGAGATGGGGTGCATGGCAAAGAGAGTGGTGGCAAAGGCTGAGGATGGGGCATCTGAAGGGTGGTATGTAAGGTTAGACACCAAGGATGGAGAATAGGACCTGTACCAATTGGCTTGACAGAGGCATGTAGCTAGGATGGATGTGCAGCAGATAAGGCTGAGAAAGGATAATGGTGGAAGTGAACTCACTAGCAAGGAGAGTGTGTCGAGCAGGTGGAAACAGTACTTTTATGGGTTGTTGGATGAAGAGAATGAGAGAGAGAGAAGGTTAGATGATGTGGGTATGGTGAATCAGGATGTGCAACAGATTATCAAGGGGGAAGTAAGGATAGCTATGAAGAGGTTTAAGAATGGAAAGGCTATTGGTCCAGATGACATACCTGTGGAAGCATGGATGTGTTTAAGACTAATGGCAGTGGTCTTTTTAACTAGGTTGTTTATGGTAATCTAGGAAAGTGAGAGGATGTGTGAGGAGTGGATAAAATGTGTTTGGGTACTGATTATGAGAATAAGGGTGGTGTGCAGAGCTGTAGTAACTACAGAGGGATAACACTGATCAGTGACAGCATGAGGTAATGGTAAAGGGTGGTGGAAGCTAGGCTTAGAATATAAGTTAGGATTACTGATCAGCAGCATGGTTTCATGCCAGGAAAGAGCAGTACAGATGTGATGTTTGCTCTGAGAGTGTTGATGGGAACACACAGTGAAGTTCAGACATAGCTGCTTTGTGTCTTTGTGGACATAGAGACAGCATATGACAGGATGCCTAGAGAGGAGTTGTGGTATTATATTTGGTGGTCAGGAGTGGCAGAGGAATCCGTAAGAATGCTACAGGATATGTACAAGGCTAGTGTGACAGCAGTGAGTTCTGCATTGGGAGTGACAGGTGTGTTTAAGGTGGAGGTGGGAGTACATCAGGGATTAGCTATGAGCCCTTTCTTATTTGCAGTGGCGATGGACAGGTTGACAGACATGATCAGACAGGATTATCCCTAGACTGTGCTATTTGTGGATGACATTGTGGGCTGTAGTGAGAGTAGGGAACAGGTTGAGGAGACTGGAGAGGTGGAGATATGGTCTAGAGAGGGGAGGAATGATGGTCAGCATGACTAAAATGGAATATATGTGTGTGAATGGGAGGGAGGATGGAGGAATTGTGAGGATGCAGGGAGTACAGTTTTCAAAGATGGATAGGTCTAAATACTTGGGAACAACAGTTCAGAGTAATGGCGAGTGTGGGGGAGAGGTGAAGATGTAAGTACGTGCAGGATGTGGGTGGTGGGAAAGAGTGTCATGTGTGATTTGTGACAGACAAGTCCCATTAAGAGTGATAGGGAAGTTCTACAAGAGGGTAGTGAGACCAGCTATGTTATATGGGTTGGAGACATTGGCACTGAAAAAAAGAGGCACAAGTCAGAGCTGGACGTAGCAGAGTTACTGATGGTATGATTTGCACTGGGTATGGCCTAGCAGTGTTACAGTCAGTATTGTACAACACACACACTCCAGTAGTGGTCATATCTGAGTCATCCTTTCTTGGGGTGACTCAGGGCCTATGTCACTGCAGACAGACACAGTTTCTATGGGTATAGGTTCTACTCAGCAATATATCGGTACAGCATGTGTTGCTGAGACATAATATTGCTTGAATTTCCTATTTTCCACGTTTACATGTCCCCTACTACTTCCCATTACAGGCTTAATTGTTTGATATAGCTGTGTTTTTTGTTTTCAGTTCAGTTGGTGTAGTCCATCAGTATCAGTGTGTGTGTGTGTGTGTGTGTGTGTGTGTGTGTGTGTGTGTGTGTGTGTGTGTGTGTGTGTGTGTGTGTGTGTGTGTGTGTGTGTGTGTGTGTGTGTGTGTGTGTCTTTCTCTTTCTCTTTCTCTTTCTCTTTCTCTTTCTCTCTCTCTCTCTCTCTCTCTCTCTCTCTCACATGAGCAGCTGATGACCTGTGCACCAATTGGAGTCCCCCACTTGCTAATTGCATGTGAAACAGCTGTGGCATCATTCCCATACCCAATAGCATGGAAACACACTCCTATAACTGAGTACTTCATGTGGGCGTTGCCCCTTTTTCTTGCCTGGGAGGAGTACTTCATGGAGGTGTGTGATGAACATCATCACAGAATGTTGTTTGGAATACCTCTTACAATAAACACTGTGGAGACAGACCAACAAACTGGGGGAAAATGTTCCAGACATAGGGACAGAATGTAAGCATTGCTGTTATACAGTTGAACTAATGCTAGTTTGACAGGGTTTGTGTGGATGTGGCTGCTCTGCATGAATTTAAGAATGATAGTATTATCTGGTTGATGTAACTCTCAACTGTAGGGCTATCCGCAGACTAGCCAGAGTTTATATCTGATGTGTTACTCACAATTTTTTTGGCCTTGGAAATTCAGTAGCATACTCTGAGGATTGTAGAAAGTCAATGGTAACATCCATGTGTGTTTCTGACTTCATATCCCTCAGAACAGATATGTTACAACAACCCTGTTACACCAACAACTTTCTCAGTTTATGACAGCAATATGTCAGTAATGCCCCTGCGTTTGGGCCTCTGCCCCCAAGTATGTCAGGCTTTGTCCAGATGTCATGCTGTAAGAAGTGTATAGGTATAGTATATCATTATATAATGACTTAATTTCAGATATCATCCCAGTGATGTATCAGACTGCCAGACATGTTACATGTAGAAGACCTTATAAATGAGGACGATGCCTGGATGTTCTGTGGGACGCTATACAGTTGAGAGGACTGTGTATTTCTGGCAATTGCTGACAGACTGTCAGGATTGTGTAGCATTGTATTGTGAATGTGTTATTTGGCCTGTGTAAGGAGGGGGTAGATGTAAATGTTGATGGTCCTTTTCTATATGACTTTGCATGCTGCTCAAGCTTCTGGTGCTCTATCAGCTGTATATGTTTGTAGGGACAGATTGAGACGTGTTTCATACCACAGTCATGCGTCAGACTACACTGTGAATTGGGCCAGTATATATATAGGGGTTGTGTGTGAGCGGCAAACATGCGGATGATTTTATTCACACAGTCCATATACTCTACTGTTCCTGTGGCTTACCAGTATGTCACTTTGAATGTGGTGAGATTGGTTCTGGGTATGCACTTTCATGCTGGTGTCTGTTGGTCCGTGCTGCTGCATCCCTGTAGTGCCTGATATATTTGCAATTACATGTGTATTCCCCCATAGCAAAATTGGGTTTGTGTTGTGTCAATCTGCCTGTTTTTTAAACAGTTCTTGGTGACATGCCTAGCATCTCAGTGTAGTTTCCCTACTGTTATGTTATGTCCCAATATTTATCAGATGTACTGTTGCCTGGTCCCCATATGTGTTGTGTATGTCTGATACAACAGTGGGATGATGTGAAGATTTATGTCAGTGAGTAGTGGTGAGTAATTTGGTTTTGGACTTGGGCTATTCCAGTCAATATGTGGTACAGCAGACAGGAGGGTGTTACTTTATCAACTGTGTCACCTTATCTACTCCAGTATTTGGGATATATTATAGGTTCATAGGTTCATAGGTTTGTACTAGGCTATCTGCCCTAAGGCATTTATAAGCCTAGCCAGAGTGTATGTGGCTTACACCACCCCTTAGGATGAGAATACTACGCCCTTTTAGGGTTTAGTTTACTATGCCTCTGTCTAGTAGTGACACAGAGATGACCCCAGGGGTAAACCTACGATCTCCCATCCACTCATCGAGATTTCTCTTGAATAGAGTCAGTGAGGGGCTCTGCCTAACATGGACTGGGATTCTGTTCCAGAGTGTAGGGAGCCCCTGGGTTATGAATCTGTCCCTTCAGCACGTCCTATTTATTTCTGTGTTGAGGTTTAAGTCACTTGTTCTCGTGGCTCTGATGGATTTGGATTTTCTGAGGTGGAGCATGTCCATTAATTCAGGATTGGACATGGCCTTGTACGTCAGGCACAGATCACCTCTGAGTAGGCGGCATGCGACTGAATAGAGCTGCAGTTTTTTCAGTCGGGCAGCATATGACATATGTTTAAGACCCTTTATCCTCTTGGTGAGGAACTTTTGGGGTCTTTCCGACTGCTGCAGGTGTCGGGTGAGATACATCCCAAATGGGGCATTGTACTCAATCATTGGCCTGATAAGAGAAGAGTACTGGGGCACAATGACCTCTCTTGATCTAGATGTGAAACCCTTCATGATAAGGTGGGCAATATAGAAGGTCTTCCTAACCACTTTGGCAATGTGAGTGTCAAATGAGAGGTTACTGTCAACCTGGGTCCCTAGGTCCCTGATTACCTCTTCCAGATTTAATGGATTACCACCTATGTGGTAATTTGTCGGTACCTTGTTTTTCCCAAAGGGTATGACTATACATTTTTTGGCATTTAGCTTAAGGCCATGGCTCTGGTACCAATTATTCATTTCTATGAGGCCTCTCTGAAGGATGTTTGTGTCCGCTGGAGTATCAATTATGGCGCCCAGTTTGCAGTCATCTGCGAACTTTGTCAGCCACAATCCTCCTATGTTGGCCTGTACCTCGGAAAAATAAATGCCGAACAAGAGGAGTCCCAGGACTGAGCCCTGTGGGACACCGCTTGTGACTGGCTTAGAGTCTGACATAGCTCCAGCAACTCTGACCCTGTGGGTTCTGTCCTTGAGCCAGTTTGCAACCCATCTTGTGACATATGGGTTTACATTTAAGCTGGTGAGTTTGTCTATGATGCCCGAGTGGGGTATTGTGTCAAAGGCTTTTGCAAGGTCAAGGTAGGCTGTGTGAACTGCCTTACCCTCATCAATGGCCTTAGTGACTGTTTCAAAAAAGTCTACCAAGTTCAAAAGGCAGGATCTGACCTTGACAAAGCCAAATTGGGTAGGATCCAATGTCTGTAGGTCCCCAATGTCTTTGTTTATGAGTTCCATAATGATCCTCTCCATAGCTTTGCAGACCAGGCTCGTCAAGCTTATGGGGCGGTAATTTCCGGAGTCCGTAGAAGCACCGCCTTTGTGAAGTGGGACCACTGTTGCCGTACGCCACTCTTTGGATGATCCTGTAGTAAGGCTAAGATTAAACAGCAGCCTTATGTGTGGGTTTAGTTCCTCTTGGAGTTCATGTAGTACACAGCCCGGGACACCATCCGGTCCCATTGATGCTGTGTTTTTAGCTTTAGAGAGGGTGGCTCTCACCTGGGCATCTGAGATGTTAGGGAGGCTACACTCTGCTGGGATAGTTATTTCACCTTTTGGGGGGGAGGGGGAGGAGAAATTTGCACTGAACCTGTCTGCCAGAATGTTGGCAATGTCAGTGGGTTCAGTGTATTTTGTGTCATTTTGGACTAACTCTGAGCATATCTGGGAGTTTTCACCCAGGTTTCTAACATAGCTAAAGAAGGCCTTGTGATTGTCTTTTGTGTCTTTTACGATTTTTCTCTCAAAGTTGGCCTTGGATGATTTTATGAGTGATCGTAGTTTTTTGCTAGTACTGATCAGAGACGCCTTCCCTTTTAGGGATTTTGCTCTGTCATGTAGTAGCTTCCTCCTCCTGTTGTAAAGTTTGTTTATGGCTGGGGTCCACCAGACCGGGCGCCTGGCTTTGGGGGAATGGGTCTTGGTTTTATTTGGGATTGCATGATCCATGCATTCTTGAAGGTGCCCATAGAAGGCATTTGCAAAGGATTCAGCAGTGTGGGTTGTGGTTTCCACTGGCCCAGGGGCCTTGAAGGGTACCACTTCAGTCTTAAGAAGTGTGAAGTTTGCTTTTGAGAAGTTCTTCACTGTGGTCTTTTGTGCAGGGGTTGGGGGCGGGATGTGGATTTCCAGTGAGATTAATTTATGGTCTGATCTTACCAAAGAGGGATATACTTCCGGTGTGGAGCATTTTGTGCCCATGTTTGTGATGATCAGGTCTAGTATATTGTCTCCTCTTGTGGGAATGGTGACTAGTTGTTCCATTGCATTTGAGTTTATGAATTCTAGGAACATTTGGGCTAGGGTGTTGGGGCTTGAGTAATGTTCCCATTCTATGTTTGGGTAGTTGAAGTCTCCCAAAATGATGGTATTTGGAGAGACATTAATACTCTCCAGTGTCTTCAGGAAGGCTGTGTGGGGTTCCTGAGTTTGAGAGGGTGGTCTGTAGCATGCTACAAACTGTAAGGCAGTTTTGCCTATGGTTAGTTGCACCTGGATAGTCTCCGATGCTTCGTGCATTGCCACTAACCTGCAGGTGTGGGTATCTTTGATGAAAATGGATACTCCCCCTCCTTTTGTGGTTCGGTCCAAGTTTTGGGGCCGGAAACCATGATATGAGGTAAAACCTGATAGTGCTGGGGTGCTCTCAGGAGCCTTGAACCAGGTTTCAGTCACTGCACAGACATCGATGTTCTCCATACTGAGGAGGGCTTGAGTGCATCTTGAGGTTTAGACTTCTGGCATTGAGCAGCATTACCCTTAGTTTTTTTCCACTTGTGTTTTCTAGGGAGGTAGGTTTGTCATTTGAGCCTTGCCTAAAAAGGCACTATGGGGTGGCAAGAGCCTTGGCCAATATCCGAAGCCCAGGGTGACAGGTGCAAGCCATCCCTTGCGAAGCAGCGTGGCTTGTCAAGCATGTCATCCCAAGCAGACAGACATTGGATCCCCTTAGAATGACACCAGTAATTACGCCAATTGTTAAAACTGATCATTTTGTCTTTGTACTGTGGCATCATTCTTGGTGAGGGTAAGACGCTGCTCAGGGTCAGGGTCATACCAGCCTGGGCTACATAATCAGAGAGCTCCTCTATGTCTCTTTTCATGTAGTCCAGGGAGGTACATCTCAGGTCGTTCACACCAGCATGTACAATGACTGAGTCATATTTGTACTTGCTGTGGAGTGACCTGAGTGCTTGTGTTATGTGGCGGATTCTAGCTCCTGACAGGCAGCTTACTGTGACCCTTTCCTTGTTCAGTCTGGTGAGCAGGACGTCAGTGTGTCTGACTATGGAGTCACCTATTACGAGTGTGTCTGGCATGTTGTTTGGCCTTAAGGGCTGTGACTGTTTAGCACACTGACTTTGTGAACTATGTGTTGCATGTGCTATGTCTTGAGGTGGTGGTTGCTTGGGTGTCTGCTTTGGATGCCTCTGTTGTTTTGGTAGATTTTTAATCAGCCTCGAGTATGTTTTTGTGTGTTTATGTGTTTGGTTTGCTGTTGTGATAGTTCTATGTGAGACTGGGTTTGTGGTGTGCGTGGTTACCTTCTCCTCCTGACTGGTCTTGCCAGTTCTGAATTGAGAGAGCTCAGCCTCCAGTTTGGCTATATAGTTGCATCTCTCGCATATATTTGTATTTGCTGGGAGGAGGAGAGGGTTGTCTGTGTACATGAGGCAATTGTAACATTGCCTCAAGATTCCCAGATTCACCAGCTGAACAGGAGAGGACGCCAGCAACTGACCCTTCGACATGCTAGAAATAGTGAAAAAGATTGCTGTGTAACTGAGTCAGAAAGGACCTATAGGGAGATGTGTACTCAATAGAATTTAGGTGAATGAAGTACTTTCTTTTGTTTAAGAGTGCTTTACCTGTATAAAAATGCTTTAGGAGCAAGTGCTGAGCTTTTCAGATAGAGTATAGGCTGTTTAGATTGCAAGTAGAACAGTTCTAAGGGAAAAATTGAAGAGCAGACTTGGCGGAGCCAGAAAAAGTTTAACCTTGTTTAACCGGCGCTGAGCTATGCGCACGACCGCGCAAAGCCGTGCAAAGGTGGATTTTAAACAGTGAACTACAAAAGAGCTAGGAATGGTCCCAAACAACCGATTACTACAGCTTCTTGTGCTGAGATCACTTCCCCCAAGGACAGGTAGGCTGCTCAAGGCTCCCCACTCCCACTGGTGAGCAAAGAAACTTCCTTCTATCCAAGTAAGGTAATGGACAACACAGGAACTACACCACAGCCCAGAATACAGCAATGCCTGTATATTGGTCTAAACTAGTCGAGAAAGGTGGGAAAACAAGGATTATTTTTTTTGTTTTTTTTGTAGAAATACACAGAAAATGCAGAGACAGTGATAAATTAGTTACACAGGCTAGCCCACTTTAGTGGGCAACCTCCACAGTTAAATTAAACAAACAAACAAGCAAACTTTCGATTAAATTCGACTAAATATAACTTTAAGTGCAGATTTGAAAATAAATGCAGGAATCAGAAAAAAAACAGTTCAGGCTAGTTTAAAGTAAGCAACAGAAGCTATTTCCAGTGAAAAAAGCAAATATACGTAAATCCAGAAGGTAGTCGCTTTTTCGAGTTCCTTGCTGCTAGGACCACTCTGTAAACCCACGTGGTGCTTGTCTGAGCAGTATAGCCAGAAAAAAACACCCAGAGGCAGATTTTAAGCAGTGAACTACAAAAGAGCTAGGAATGGTCCCAACCAACCAACTACTACAGCTTCTTGTGCTGAGGTCACTTCCCCCAAGGACAGGTAGGCTGCTCAAGGCTCCCCACTCTCACTGGTGAGCAAAGAAACTTCCTTCTATCCAAGTAAGGTAATGGACAACACAGGAACTACACCACAGCCCAGAATACAGCAATGCCTGTATACTGGTCTAAACTAGTCGAGAAAGGCGGGAAAACAAGGATTATTTTTTTATTTTTTTGTTTTTTTTGTAGAAATATACAGAAAATGCAGAGACAGTGATAAATTAGTTACACAGGCTAGCACACTTTAGTGGGCAGCCTCCACAGTTAAATTAAACAAACAAACAAGCAAACTTTCGATTAAATTCGACTAAATGTAACTTTAAGTGCAGATTTAAAAATAAATGCAGTAATCAGAAAAAAAACAGTTCAGGCCAGTTTCATGGCTTTACACCCCCCCCACCCCCCCTCACCCCCGTCTCGCTTGGTCCAGATTTGTTGCACTAAGGGGTTCTGAGCATACCTCTCGACTGGCCAGATTGTTTCAGACTGTCCAGGATTATTGCTCATATTTATGTTCTGTTCCACAGAATCATTATTTTCATTTCTGTGGTAAATCACGGTGATGATGTGAGGATTTCTGTCAGTAAATGGTGACATACATTTCAGTCTCAGAACTCACACGAACCCTGTTACTGTGGCAACGGTCTACATTTATAACTGCAGTATGTACATTATGTCCCTGTTCTTGGACCATTGTCCTCCCATTTTGACAGCCTTTGTCCAGAATTATTGCACTACGAGGTGTAGAGGTTTGGTGCTAGGTATGACTCCACTACATGTTATGGGCATATATATATATATATATATATATATATATATATATATATATATATATATATATATATATATATATATATTTATTTATGTTCCTTTTTTGATATCTATACATATGTTTATATAACAATATATATATATATATAGGTTTACTATCAAAATTTCGAACCATACTCCATCGACTGTACTATCGTCGAACACGAAAGTTCGAAAACGGTAATATCGATGTCAAAAAAACAATCTAGGAACAGGTTTTAACATGGGTCGAGGTAGGTGTTCAGTAATATTCCGAACTACAAACATCTCCCCTACCTCGACCCCTGTTAAAACCCGTTCCTAGATTGTTTTTTTGACATCGATATTACCGTTTTCGAACTTCCGTGTTCGACGATAGTACAGTCGGCGGAGTACGGTTCGGAATTTTGATAGTAAACCTATATATATATATATATATATATATATATATATATGTGTGTGTGTGTGTATATATTCTATACGTATTTGTTTTATACATATAGCTCCATATATCTGATGTACATACCTTTTAATATTTATCTATCACCATACACATCTATATGTGTATAGTTATGTATACTAAACATGACTGATTCCACAGTCTTTGTTCCCTACTTTTCTATACCTGTACAGAATGATATATTTGAAAACAAACAGCACTCATTATTACAGCTCAGATTGGTGTAGTGGTAAATTCCTCTGATTATGGTTTACAGGGTTCCTGGGATCAAGACTTGGCAGGGTTGATCATTTTGTTGCTGGGCAGAACAGTGGCTGATGGAGACAGGGTAATTAAGGCAGTTATAAGCAGTTGTAAGTGGGTTTGCATGGGTTTGCATGATGTTAAGTGATGCCAACACATGGTTAAATGGCTAACTGCTTAATCTGTGTAGGCATCGCTTAGCATCATGCAAACTCCCTTACTGCCGCTTACTGCTACTTACTGCAGCTTAATCCCACTTACCCCCACTCTAATTTCTTTAAAAGAAAAGAAAATAGGGATGATAGGAAAGTGGTGAAAAGGGTGCACGCAGAGGGGATAAACAATATGAAAGATAGCTAAGGATGTGCAGGATGAGTGTAGGAAAGGTCCATAGCTATCTATTTCTGATACAGCAACAGCTGTGCATTTGTACAGAATTTTCAGGTGAATTTGGACACTCCAACCCCTGAGAGAGGGGCGAGGACAACAGTAATATATTGTTAAGCCTATTAGACTAGATTATATGTGTCCAGTGGACATGTGTGCAGAATGAACAACTATGTATGGGACAACATATTTTTTTGGGAACAGATTGCGCTTTTATTTTTGTTTAATAAGGTAAGAGTGGGAAGTTGGAGAAGAATATTAGATATATTTAGGGAGGTAGATTGAGTAGGAAGACAGACAAGACAGGCAAGATAGCAGACAGGGGCACAATATGACACACGTGGGAGGTAAACACCTTGGATGGGGAGGGTGGTTGGGAATCAAATGTTCACGAGCCCCCAAATGGATACAGTGGGACTGAGGTCCCCACCCATGGGCAGTCACAACTGCACCTTCATGGCCCCAAGGGCTGGTTGTGCTGGGATCTGAGCAGGAGGAGCATGCTGACCCTCAAGATGCACCACGTGGCCCTCAAGCTAGCATAGCTGATCTCTGAACTCCTTTTGAAGCTTGCTATGCATGAGTCCCTGGACCTGATGATGGGTGATGGTGTTGTACCTGTGCCTGTTCCTGGGGGGGGGGGGGCATCCCCTGAGGTGGTTTCACCTGAAGGTGGTGCAGGAACAGCGGATGAGGAGTTCCCAGGTTGAGTCCTAGACGTGCTGGGGCCTGGTGCCACAGCTAGTTGAAGAGGGACAGGCATATCTGCTGGGATCAGCCTTCCCAGACGTGCTATGGTGTTGAGGTTTTGCAATGTATGTTGGTTAGTCGTGAACAACACATTCCAGGATTAGTTATAACAGCATGTATGGGTGCTCCCATTAACCCAAAACAGCAGATTTGAAATAGTTGCATAGCAAACAGAACACATGCATATATGGACCACAGTGGACATTATAATGGCATGCAAGTTACATTGATAGCAGCAGGCCACCAGTGATAGTATTTGAACAATGAACATTAATCATCAAACATTTAAATATTTGTAGAACAATAGGACACATGTCCCGACAGTAGGTTTGGTGAAAAACATACCTGTTAATTTATGTGTTTAGATTACTGGTGCAGATAGGGTGGGAGAGAGAGAGAGAGAGAGAGAGAGAGATGTCAATTAACAACTATATAGGCTTCAATTGCTCACAGCTTTAATGATCATTGCTCTAATCATTACTCTCCAGATATTACCTCACTTTACATCGGCCTATAGCCTTGGGTTAGGCAGTGGTATGTTTGTACATAGTGTATAATTACAGCCTTCTTACAGCATATTTATACATTTTCTTACCTAGCAGACCTGTGGAAGAAATTACTGCTAATGTTACCTGACTGTTTCTACCCATATTCACATAGTCAAGGTTACATAAGTGCACTCATACTGTGTGTGTGTGTGTGTGTGTGTGTGTGTGTGTGCTACTGCCATACTCCACCTTGATTTCTATCGGTCACCCTGGGTGTTGGCAGCAGTGACCACTAGCTGTAACAGTGTGACACTTGAGGGACATTTCTTGGATGAGACTACTTGGTGTATGTACTTATCTTGCTGTCATTTGCAGCCTTGGGGTTGGACCGTGGGTGTTGTACACAGTGTATAATTACAGCCTTCTTACAGCTCATTTATACCTTTTCTTACCTGGTGGACCTGTGGAAGAAATTTCTGTTAACAATACCTGACTGCTTCTACACATATTCACATATTCTTCAGTGAGATTATGCATACAGCTTAATACAAGTCCCAGGATTCGAACCATGCCTGTTTGTGCAAAAGTTACAAAAGGTTGTGTTTCATCATAATGAGCTATTGGGAACTATTACTTATTGCTTGACTGTTTTCTGTATAATACTCTCTTGTTTTGACAATCTTCTTTGTAATTCTGACATTCATGCATGGCAGATAGTTCTTATACTGTATATTCATACCTTCACATATTACAGTATGGAAAACAATGATTAACACAACATTACTCTTCAGGGATCAGATCTTGGTTCATGGAACATTTCTTATAGTTAATCTGTTTTACAACTCCACGATCTTTGTCAGATGAGCCTCAATTAATTAATGCTGTCAGAGCCATAGTTTCTGTGCAGAACTGGTACACATTCAGATTCATACTACCACATAGCAAAGTAAACACAACAGTCTGAGGTTTTGATTTTTATTGACAGGTACTAACACTTTTATTGATATATATCCTGTGCGTCAGTATTACTCTGCTAATGTCTCATTTATTCAGTACAAACAATACACATTTCTAACTACTGGCAGCCTTTCTATTTATTTTCCCTGACTACTGCAAGCTAGATTTGAACTCATCAGCCTCACAATGCAGCTTTAGCAGTCTGCTGGTGTGAGCATCTATGTTCACAGCCCTCTCATCTGCAGCTGTACAGGAGATAGAGAAACATTTATACATACCTATCTATCTCATACTTAGGCTGGACTTTGTTACACAATAATTGATACTGATACTTACACACTGCTGGGACAATCTGTACCCGAGCATCTGGGATCCATTGGTACAAGAGGTTCCTCTTCCTACTCTTCATGTCAGCATAATGGTACCGGACCTGCTCACCAGTCCGAGGGATACCAGTAGCACTGGTGAGGTCATGTGCGAGACGGTCCCAGGCCTCTGCTTTGTATTGTGAGCCCTGGTACTGGTCCTCCAGGGAGTCCAACCATGACCCTAGACTCCTGACTGCCCCAAAGCTGTGCCCAAAAGCACACACCTTCACCAACATCAGCCATAGTGCCTGCAGTGATCAGCTATAACTGGTTATGGTTGTATTCCCACCTGCGGGGTTTAAATAGGGCTGGTTTCCCACACTTTGCCCTGATTGGCCAAGTTTGAATATGCTGAGCTAAGCTAAGCAGCAGGCAAACCTGCTTAGCACAGATAAGCATTACTTAAAGGGGTAAATGCTAAGCACTGCTTACCAGTGCGAAAATCTGCTTAGCTATGCTAATTATTGCTAAGCTTACAAATTTAAGCAATGCTTACTCTGGCTAAGCATAGCTAAGCACAATTTAGTATTGTTCAGCTTTCATTTTATGGACTGTTAGGATTGTGGGGTTGGTTCGTTCTTAATAACATCTTATGATATGTATGTTTCCCTTCCATAACATCCCCCTATGTGCTTTCATTACATTATATTCTTTTGTGGCTACACTGTATGGGGCACGTGTTTATATGGGGGTATCACCTCACAGTTGGACCTGCTACACTAGCCTGGTTAAAAAAATATGCATTATTCAATACCTATTTATGAAAAAAGATACTTTTAGTGCTGTTTTCACATATAAAAATGAATGGATTGCATTGGGGCATCGAACCAGGAATGACTGCATGCTAAGCAAAAGCTCTAACCACTGCACTATTTCACTTTGACTATTTTGGCTGTATATTTCTATTTAGCTCCTTCAGATGTTTAAACTATGCTATATACAGTTACACGACAGGCACAACTACCGAGCTACGCTTAAACTTTAATGGGGACAGGAAAAAAAATTCAATTATTTATTTATTTTTTATTAGTTTAGGGATGTGCACATAGCTAACAGTCATACTTCTCCACCTCTGACAGTAATATGATGGGAGGACAAAGAGGACAGCTTTTAAATATTGCTCTTACAAACTTGGGAAGTTGATGACTAATAGGTTTAGAATTAGCATACCTTACTTGGAGGATGTGGGGTCTTACACTCATATGTTTGTCATTATTTAATGACTTCGAGCCTCAGCTCTTTGCCAGGATACAAATCTGGACATTCTGCAGATATCTGTTCAGTTGGAGTATGCTGACAGTGTCTGTGGACACTGTTTTTCTTTTCAAAGTGCCGTATGGCACTTCCTGAGTGCAGGGGGCTTGTTTACTGTGTGAGCAATGCTCGGACATGCTCCCTGCACTCATTTACGGATTGTGCCCGTGCAGGTTATACAGCAGTGCACCTTCATGAGTATGGAAGGTGCGATGCTGTGCTGCATTGGCACAATTCACTCCATGCAGGAATAGCACTATTCCTACATGGAGTTTAATGAATCCCAGAGCACATCTTTCTTATTTTACCTAGATTTAATCCATCTTGAAAAATTGTGTTTCTTTTAAGAAGAATAATCTGAGTCAGTGGCTTAATTTCTAATGTAAGTAGTAAGGATGACAATGTTTGCCCTTTTTTTCTTGTATCTCTCTAGGGTAAAGGTACGTTTACTTGCTCATTTAATTTAAATTTGTCCACATAAGTTATGATATAATCCAGATACCAGTGTCAGCCATTTAAACAGGAAATCCTCTTATTTCTCCTGAACAAACAAACAAGTTAAACATCTTCAGTAAAGTGTTTTACAGCATTTAAACTTAAAGCAAATGTTTGTTACTTTATATGAAAAACATGGCTTAATAGGTCCAAAATGTGCACATTAGAATATAGCAGTCATTCCTACAGGTAAAAGTTAAACTAATCTATCATTTGTGGATGTGTCATTGAGGGCTTTTGCATTTTAATTTTCTACTAATAGTTTATAATGTAAGATTGATGAGACAGGGGACCATGTGAACAACACTGTCATAAATCATAGTTTGACTTTGGCATTACAGCTTTCAGTACATTTTCTCATGAAGACCACATCCCCCTCTTTATCTGTGAAATTAGAGTTGCTTGACAAAGGTATTGAGAGTTAGCTAAAATTTTTATAAAAAACTCTTTCTAGGACTTTACTCTGTTGTAGGATTATATATTTCAGCTACAACTATGTAATTGCATGTTATCTGTATCATTAATAAGATCCTTTGCTAATCTGCTTACCTCCTCTCTCTCTTACTTTTTTTTTTCATTTTAATGGTGCCTACCAAGCCAGTATTGATTTGCAAGCATGTATAAGAAGCATATTAGGTTACCAAGGCATGGCACTCATATATATATATATATATATATATGTATATAAATATATATATATATATATATATATATATATATATATATATATATAGTTGCAGTAAGGCAATACTAAACCTGGCCCTAATTCTCCAAATAATTCAGTAGCCAGTTTAGTTCATGTCTTTTTTTTTGCTGCCCAATATGCAAACATTCCACTGTCAACTCACTATGTTATCAAGTGGCAACACTGTGACTTTGCAATTGTCAAAGAGAGAAAACAAAATTAGTGCCTTATAACTGCAGCATGTGCTAGATCTTTTAATGTATATATCAGCCAGCATGGCAGCTTGATTAGAAGGCAAAATGACCACTAATTAGACTGCTTCCCAGTCTTGAAAGTAATACAAATAACTCATACAACCGGTGTGGTTATCTGTCTATCCTGGTCCTTTCAGTTCTATCTAATCTAACCCTATATACTCCATGAATGCATGCATAAATATTAAATGCAGATGGGCAGTTGATATTCTTTAGGGAAGTGCATATAAAAATTCCCAATGCAGAAAAAATATAGCAATTAAAATAAAAAATAAAAAAACTCCCTTTCCAGCCACCATGTTTAACATCTACCATACCCTTCACTCCTGTAGGTGTTCATTTATCTAGTATCAACTAATTACATTCAGAATTTTCAAGATGTAAATGCTGCTGAACAAGCAAGTGTGGCCCTAAATCAAAGTGTACAAGGCATGTGTATATATGTATATATATATATATATATATATATATATATATATATATATATATATATATATATATATATATATATATCAAATCAAACACTTTTACATATACACATCTACCCACAGTGCTTACCACCTCCACTTCATGACATGCAGCATCATATTAAAGCTAATAGTGTGCCAGTTTGGTGAGGCTGTGCTGTAGGACTAGGAGGAGGCAGTCACAACTGCTAGGGTGTGCAAACATGTAGGATTTACTGTCATTTGCATGCTTTTTTGTCCCCCTGTTCTCTGCTGACCATATGCCCCCTGCTGTTAATCAAACAATTATTTCTCCATAGGACAAGAGATGATTGCAAAGGCCATTATTTACACACCTATCAGAAGTTTTTCTATTAAGTCTTAAGTGTGCATATTGGCAGATGATATGGGTGCCCACATCACCACAAGGGCTTAGTATGCTCTCCTTCCTGCATATGAGTATTCCTACCTACATGATAATGAGAGCTGTCATCACCAGGTTGATAAACCAATCCCATGTTTCTGGCTACAACTTGGATGCAGTGGAACTTCTACTGGACCAGCAGTCCCCCTTCTTCCAGAGTTGTCAAGTTGTTATTTACTGCTTTCTTCCCTTGTCCAGTTGTTTCACTGCCCAAGGTACTAATCACAATGGGGTTACTGGGTCATAATCAAGGCTTTATCCCACTGTGTCACGGATCCAGTTTAGAATTCACTGAATTTCAGTGGCATGGCATTCAGCCTAATTTAGTCATATTTTGGTAGTAGTTGTAATTCTCTGAGAGCTTGACCTGTTGCGCTGGAAATACTGCCCATAGAAAGACAAGTATCTTTTTTCTTCCATGTAATCTAACCTGGTTATTGTCAATGCAGTCAAAGACGGAAAACCAAGAGAAAAGGGTTCCTGTAGAAGCATATAACTGGAGTGGCATACAGATGAACTCATTCTTTCTATCTTTCATTCTTTTTTTCTCCCTCACTGATGGTCATTAGGACTTTCTAGCTATCACTTTATTTACCTGTTTATTCCCTCTCTAAGGTTAGAGCCAGCCCATTTGTTCCCTAGCCAGTCTGAGAGCCCTGTGTCTCTCCTTTTCCCTGCTGATTTTATCTTATTCACAAGCAAAAGTCAGAAGTTGATAGGTCACCATTTGAATAAAGGTCCCATCCCTCCCTGCCTAAATCCAACCTGACAGCAGCTGGTGGTTTGCGCAAAGCCATTACCTAGAAGAGCCTAAGCATGTCTTTGCATGTACTTGGTAACACCCTTCTGTCTGTATTTGTAGCCAGAACCACACTGACCTAATAGCTGCTACCAAAAGTTCCTCAACACTTCTGCTGTGGTCAGTGGTGCAGCAGGTCACACTATCACCCTCCTCCCAAGATAAACAAACTCATAGTGAGCATTCACTCCCACCTGCCCTGCCTTGGTCCTTCCAGAGCCTGGCCCACTAGTCTGTGTCATTGTAAGGGTATCATCTCTCTACACTATAGGGCTGAAATGAAGCATCTCTCTTGGCTTGTTAAATGCAGCATTCATGTAAAGTACTGTTTTTTGCAGTTTAGGTTAAATCTTCTTATATGGAATATAACAAAAAGTTAAGATTGTTTTAAGGCTTTTTGAGAATTATCCTTGAGGAATAAAAAATAGGGTTTTAGTTATCATTAGTAATATATATCTGTAATTTTGATAAGAAAACGAGTTCCGCTGCATTTTTAACTCAGCATTTTGGATATTAACATTTAAAAATACAATGGAGTGATTTAAGAAATAGAAAGTGTTGAAATGGTGACTCCCTTGGTCTTTTGTTACTTACTTTCCTTTCAGAACTCCTTGGAACAGTGTTTGGAATTTCTAAAAGGGAAAACATGTCAAGAAATAAGAACAATGCATTAGATTTGTAGCTCAGTTCCTGTTCTACATACAATCAATCTCCTCAGCAAATTTAGTGACTTATTTTATTTATTTATTTATTGGCATTTGTTAACAGAGTTAGTCCAGCTGTGCAAGAAGCCCGTTTTCAGTGGTGACCCAAGAAGAAAAGCTCCAGTTATAAAACCAGTTCATAGTATAATCAAAATTAACACTCCAAGATAGTAAATTTTAAAATACAGCAGGTCAAAAAATAAGGAGTAAAAAAGATATAATAACATACAAGTAGCTTTGTGCAAAAATATACAAAAATAGACTGCAGAGTTTCAGCTTTCAATATTCTGAGTTTGAATTTACCAGATAAATACTTATTAGGTTAATAAGTGAATAGGCTAAGCCTAATGCAAATGCACATATGATGGGAAAGAAATATAAGGGTGTGGAGTGATTAGGTAGGGTCCAGACAGGGGCAAGTCTTGGTGTTTAGTAGATGAATTTTGAGTTCCTTTTTGAAGTGTAATGGGTGGGTAATGGAGCGTATGTGTATAGGAAGTTTGTTCCAAGCTCAGGCAACAGAGCATTTATAAAATAGTTTGCCTACATTTTTCTTTGCTTGGTAGATATCAAGGAGTTGCTGATATGAGGTGCAGAGGGTCCTAGAGGGGGAGTAGGTAGAAACCAGGAAGGAGAGAGCTGGACAGGAAGATGGTTTATATAGTATAGAGTGTATCATTTGAAATTGTGATAGAAGGAGTTGTTGGGGGAGTTCAAGCCATTGAAGAGAGTTGAGTGCAAGGCAGTGTGTGAATTATAAGGAGAGTTGGTGATAAATCTAGCTATTTTGTGGTATGTTTGTTGAACTTTAGACAAGGTTGTGGACTGAATGTTGGTTAGGACGGGGCAGCATATAGAAGGGAGGGGAGAAGAAGTGCCTGTTCTAGGGAGAGTCTAGCATTGGAAGTTAGAAATTTTCTGTTGCGATAAAGGAAGCCTAGTTTCTGGTGAGTTTTTTTATACATTGGAGTATATGTAAGTTAAATTTCAGTTCATCATCTCTGATGGCACCTAGGAGTTTTGTGTGGGGCTCAGGTTGTATGATGGTATTATCAGAGGATATGATAACAAAGGTGGATTTGTGATGGGAGAGAGAATGGGGGAGAAAAAGCAAAAGTTTGTTTTTCTTTGGGGGGGGATTTAGGATGAGTAGATTATCAGACAGCCACTTTTCAATGGATAGAAAGGTGATCTGGGTTCAGGTTTGCAGTTCAGAGATACTGCTGGAGATGGGGATGAGAGTCGAGTTGTCAGCATATTGGATTAGGGAGAATTGTTTGCATGATCTGTATAGTTCATTAGTAAAAATATTAAAAAGGAGGGGACCCAAGATGGAACTTTGTGAAACGCCGCATGTCACTGGAATGGAGGGAGAGCAGGATGAGTGCCATCTGACAGATTATTGTCTACAAGTGAGGTAGCTAGAGAAGCAGGCAAGGGAGGAAGCAGATAGGTTAAGATTAGATAGTTTAGATAGCAGTATAGGGTGAGAGACCATGACTTACCATTAGATTAGTCTGCTGTTTTTACTTATCTGTGATATTTTAATTTTGCAGTGAGTATTTACAAAAAGTATGTTTTTTTTTATATTCTTCATTTAAACCAATTCCTTTTTAAGAATTTCCATTGACAATACAAGATGATAGAGAGCAAATGGTACAGATATGGTCAAATAAAAAATAGCTGTCTTTGAAATTGAAATCCTTTCTCATATTTTTCTTAAAGTAGTGTAAAAGGCTGAATACAGTTCAACACTGTTGCAATCTTAAACATTTCTCTTTCATTTCAGTTTCGATGGCAAGCAATTTATTAGTGTATAAAGAGGAAGAAAAAGAAGTAATACATATTGGGGACAGTTTGCTTCCCTGATTAAGACTTCATCAAAGCAAGCAGATGAATTAGGAAGTGGGACATAAGCTCAGTTTAATAATGAATGATGACAAAAACAAGAGTAGTTGTTTGTTAACAAAAGATCCTGATAAGAGTTCCAGTTTTTCTTCCTGAAAAGAAAAAAATATATAAGGATCTTAATTACTCCAGTACTTGATAACTAGTGGAAAATTCAGGCTTGCCGGAGGTTTTATTTAGGTTTTCTCCCAAAAATAGTGGTCACAGGAACATTGGAAACAGAACAAATGATAAGTGCTCTCATTTGATTAAATGATAATTTGGATTATGCTGGTTAAGGGTATTGTGACGCACAAAACAAGAGTGGCTTATGATATAAACTAGGAGTCTTTCTTGTTTTAGCTGAGCACTATTTTAGAAAACTCAATTGTATGATGTCAGCTGCAAACAATTTTAATTAAAAGTTGCAAAAAAAGTATGTATGTATGTATGTATGTATATATATATATATATATATATATATATATATATATATATAAAACACAGACATGGGCCAATCAGAGAAGACCATAAACAAAGAATGATGTGTGTGACATAATAAGCATTTCTAATATTGACACTACTTTTATCACGATAAAGCTTGCTGACTTGAGAAAAAATGTGCAAATTGATAGTATGGAAACTTGCTTAAATGAAGAGCAGATTAAATGATCAGTTATGCCTGACAATGGTAGTAAGGTTCAGAAGAGGTACAAACATGAAACAGAAGAAAATTCATGAGTACTTTGGTGAATTCTAAACATGTTTAGAGAAAAAATAAACATATATAGTATGAAAATGATTCTTTTTCCCCAAAGTCACAGTCACTTCTTGATGGTGGTGAGGGTGACTTAATGGTTAAAGTATTTATCGCTTAGATGTAAAGTACAGGCTTTGATTCAGATTTATGATTGTCTAATAGGCATGTAATAGTCTGTATAGTGATAGCTTAGTATTTACCTATGAACCTATGAATCTATGAGACTGGGAACAAAATATGCAGTAAGACAAGGAGCTCATATCTTCTCCGAATCTTCTATTAATCCAAAGGTGAATGGGTGGAAGGAATATCCTTTCTATTGCTGCCAGCAGGATTTGCCCAGTGGCTCTCCCTCCCTGCAACCAATTAGTCCACACTCATCAGGCAGGGCAAGTACCCAATAGCCCATTTGTTCTCAATGATGAGAAAACCTGAGCAGTGCATTCATTCCTCTTGGAGGCAAGCAAGACTGAAGTGTTAGGGTGTGGGTCAATCTGCTGATTCTGTGGACCCTCCCCAAATATAACTCCTTCCCATTGGGGGTCTGCAAGCTTTATTATTGCTGCTTGAGTGAAGGCATATGTGTGCTACCATGTTGCATCACTGTGCAATATGGGTTCACTTGACTGGTTCCCATGGGTGATATGCCTATATCCCTGTAGGTGCGAAACCATCTCCTACCCCCCCCCCCCCAAGAATGGGTGGGTTTGAATTCACAGGTTACTTTTCTCCTTGCTCTTATTGGTTCTCCAGCACCAATGCTGTTAATTAAGCACAGGCTATCAGAGTCAGGGCTTTATCCCTGTATGTCATGAGACTGGGGGTGGAAAGTGTATCCTTATTGGTAGAATTCATTTTTATTGCTGAAGCCAAATAATTTATTCTGAACTCTACAAGATAAAGAGGAAACTGGCAAAGGTCTACTGGGCAGTATTACTTAGTGTCCTGTCATGGATTATTCAGCATTTTTTAAATTAAGTGAATACTTATAATAAAACAAGAATTATAGCAGACTAGGAAAATAAAGTATGGCTGCCTCATAATTTCCCTTGGGATATTCTGATTGTAATGGAGAACTCTAAATGAAGTTCTAAAGGATGGTTAGTTGCCTGATGGATAATTTAGGAATTTATTTAAAACTATGAAGAAGGCAATAAAAAGAATAGTATATACATTTCTACAGCCATTGGCTTGAGCTCTTTGAAGATGGGATATGAGAAACGGTGCCACTGATGAAAAAGTTAGGGTAGTAATATGAGGAGCCTAGAACAGTTTTGGGAACAAAGACAATGCATTATCTCTCTTTTTAAAACACCTTTATTGAATTATAATTTGAGATATAGGCAAACTTACATTTATATAAAAGTAAACAAACCATATTAGCAAGTTCACATTTACAAACATACATCACATATGTTCTTCCATACAATATAATCAAACCAACATTACTTAAATTGCTCTGTTATTGTCTTTTCTTAAACCTCATTCTGCCTCCAAAACATTTTCATTTTTTGCATGTACTTTTCCAAAAATGTCCATTTTTTTCTAAGTAATTTGCTCCTACCCATTTCTTAAGATCCCACTCCCTGTTCTTTTATCTCTTTTACAATATTCGCTACTTCGTGCATGGTTGATATAGACTTTAATTTCCATTTTCTAGTAATTGCTTTTTTGGCAGTCACGAGAATTGAACTTAACATACTTACTATGACTCGACAATTTAGATACTGTATCCTAGCTCAAAAAAAATTCCTTAATTATACTCATTTGCTCACCCAGTATTCCTGACAGAGTACTCTACAGGAAATTTGTAGTCTGCCAACTCTTTGTACTCTGAAAACATATGCTTCCATGTGCTTCTTTCTTCCTCATCGCACCTCTCTACCAGAGGAAAAATTCTTTGGAGTCTGCTTAAGGTATAAAAGTACCCATGCAAACACTTTCAAACAAAAATGCAAGAATTCTAGACTTTTTTGCATATTTGGGAGCCATACAAATGTCCTCTCATTGCTTCTTTGTAAATTACTTATCTAACCTCTCTTTCCAATCATTTAAGACTTCTGCTGATTGATTCCTATAGTTACTGTACAATATTTATATACCCTACTAATTATCTCATTTTTAGCAACAGCTTCTGTTCTAGATTCAACTAAAAACTCAACCAGTGCAGGTCTTTCGCTTAGGATTTCCCATCCCTTTCTATTGCCTATACTCTGATATCAATCCCTGATAGGGAAGGTAGTCTTTAGCATGCAGTCCAAATGTTTTCTTGGCCTCTTCCCATTCTATTACATTTCCTTTTCTAATTATTTGCTCTCAATACCTTGGTTCCTTTGCCAGCTTCCTCCAGTCAGTTCCAGCCCCTCTTGCCTATTCTCTCCACCCCTAATTGCAGTCACCCTATTGTCAGAATCTCCTTTTTCCACTCCCATGTTGGCTTAGTTCTTAGTATACTATCTGCTACTTTATGAATATAATATTCTGTATGACTGTTATTCTTAAATATCTCTATCCAAAATCCCTTTCCACTTTGAATTGTAGTTTTCTGTTTGTGTTGTGTTAACTGTGTAGCTCTAAAATATCCCTTCAAATAAGTTAATCCTAAACCACCATGTTCTATTTAAGGGATCACCTTATCAACCTTAACTCTTGTCCACTTCCCCTCCCAGATAAAATTCTTCAACTCTTTATTAAGTACTATCCACAACTTCTCCTCAGGTTGATAAAAATATGCCTGACCTGAGTATAAAACTAAAGGGACTAAAGCATTTTTGCCACTTGTATCTAGCTAACCATATCCAAAGGAAAGAGCTTCCACTTTCTCAGTTTTTGTATTATATTTTATTTAGTGTCTTCCCATATATCCTTAGCTGCCACAACAGAATCCTTTTTAGCCCATACGCCTAAATACTTCATTTTATCATGTCCCCATAAATATGGGTATTGCTGAACCAATTCTCAGAATGTTCCACAACACGGAGATGTCCTTTTCTGGTTTTACCATGTACAAAAAGGATGTTGTCTGCAAATAATCCAACTTTGCTTGATTACCATACCAATTATATCCTTGAATTGCTGAGTCTCTTATTTTCTTTGTCAATGGTTCTATATATAATGCAAATAACAAAGGGAGAAGAGGAACCCTCTCACTTTGATTTTTGCCTCTGATCCCTCATACATCCTCCTAATTAACCTTATTATTGTATCAGAGAATGCAAATTCTTCCTTTACTTTACTCATATAATCCCAGCATACTCTGTTGAATGGTTTCTCTGCATCACGACACACCACCAACAGTAGTATTTTCTTACATTCTGCTTTCCTATGGATCATCATTTTTCTATTAATGTCAAATGTTTGCCTTCCCTCTACAAAATGATACTGATCCTTATCTATTAATTTTGGCAACACAGTTCCTATTATATTAGCTGTTATAAATATAAATGCTTTATAATCATGGTTTAAAATTGAAATGGGCCTATATGAAGCTGGGTCTGATGGGTCTTTACTGTCTTTACGTATTACAGACACCACAGCTTTTTTTTCTGGATTTTGGGGGTTCCTCTCCTTTTAAAATACTATTAAACAAAACCTTCCAGATCTTTATCACTTTCTTCCCTTCTAGCTTCCAAACTTCCACAGAAATACCATCTGTTCCTGGAGACTTTCCTGCAGATTAGTTATGTATCACCATTTTTGTCTCATCTCCTCCTATCTTAACTGTTAATTTTTGAGTCTCATCTACCTCTAACTTTTAATATATTTAAGTCTTTTTTAAGTCTTCCATAAATATTTCCATTTCCATTTCTGTTTTTTTCCTAGATTTCCTCATTTCTCTGCTTTATATACATTTTTATAAAATTTCCAAAATATTTTAATACCTCTACAGGATATCAGGTTATTTGTTCTTGCTATAGGCTCCCTAAGTTTGGTAACAATCCCATCTACTTTCTTTTTCCTAAGGTGTTGTGCTAAAAGGTTTTATGCTGTGGTGTTTTTATGCAGAAATAGTTGTGTAACAGTAATCTTTTTAACCTCATGCATATTATCCAGGTAGTTCCTTATTTTTTCCTTTAGCATTCTGCAGTTGTGGCTCTTCTTGTTCTATGAGATTCTCCATATTCTGCTAAACTTTAACCTTTGTCAGCCCCTTTAAATAATTATTGTTATTTATTAACCATATCGCTTTTTCTTTTATTTCTACTCTATTTTTAAACACCATTTTTACTTTATCCTACTCACCAGCTATAACTTCTAGAGTACTTCTTATCTTCCCTAATAACTCCTGAACAATTTTCATTACTCATTTCTTGAATTCCTCTCTTTTTTAACAGGTAGGTAGAGAAGCACCACTGTATATTTTTTATTTTATTTAGTATTGGTGTATGATCTGCAATAGTTATTGAATGTGTGACAAAGCTCTCAATTAAATGCACATTTTCATGTGAAATATAATTCCGTCTGGGGAATAATATGCAAATTATCTCTGAGTTCCCTCTACCGAATTCACATCTTGCATAACAAATATTTTCATGAATTTCTTCAGACAACTACCCTCTTTTATTATATTTTCCCTTCCATCCCCCAGGATAAATCTTCATTGTTGCAAATCAAATTCCAATCTCCACCTATAAGCAATATTCCCTGCTGAAAGAATTTTTCCCATATTTTCTTAAGCACCATAACAGCAGTTTTAGGTGAAATATGAATACAAGCCAGCATAATCCTCATCCTTTTCCAGTAGCCCCTTACTACCACAAATCTATCACTATTATCTTTTTTCTTCTTATATCAGTATTGGAGCGCCTCTAGCACTTAATACAAGGAGTCTATATTAGATGATCAAACTTCCAAAAGTTCGGCCATCATATGGTCGACACCATATGATCGAACTTTTGAAAGTTTGTACATTTTAACAGAGATCTCCATATAGCATGGAATGGGAAGATTTCCCTTTTCTGCACTGTAGTGCGATATCGGAGTTGGTATATTAAAAGAGCGGGGGGTGTGGGGGGGTGCAGGGTGGCTTGCCCCCTGCTTAAAATGTTCAGGTAGGTTATTTTTGTAGTTTATTTATTTTTTGTATTAGATGTTCAAACTTTTAAAAGCTCGATCATATGGTGTCGACCATACGATGGTCGAACTTTTGAAAGTTCGATCATCTAATATAGATACAATACAAGTACTCCTATTTTCCTTTGTCCATGATATTCTGCTGAACATCCATCCTGAAAACTTTTCTTTATTAAATCCACGTGCATATTTTTTCCAAATGTGTCTCCTGTAGCATTGCTATTTGCACTCTGTGTTTCCCAATATAAATGCATATTCTTTCATAGGTTCACAGGTAAGTACTAGGCTAGCTGCCCCTGTGGGCCATTTTAAGCCTTGCATTTCCCTTCTTGTGCTTAAAATAACCTATCCCATTTAGTTATGAAATTATCTTATCTATCCCATGGTTAATAATTACATATTACCCCTAATGAGAATAACTAGGATCATATTACAGATAACTTGAGGGGACCTATACATGGAATAAAACATTTAGTAGCTGCTTCTGTCCATTAGTAGCCTCTGTTTTCCACCCATAGATCTAATTGCGCTTCTATATGGACATGGATGAACTTTGTTTTATGTGGCTGAGGAGTCTGTTTCACAACAGCGGTATCCTCTGGGACATGTACCTGTCCCTCCAAACCATTTTGTTGATGTTGCAGAAGAAGTTTATATCCTTCGACTGAGTATTTATAATACAATTTGACTTCCCGATATGCAGTAAATCCATCAATGAAAAGTTTCCTTTTTATCTATACCTGTGAAACCATTCACATTCCAAGATAATATGGAAAGTGTTGCCATTATGATAAGTCATTATTCCTACCTATTACATGTGACAGCTTTTTTAAATGTTTATTTCTAACATTTGTGATACATGCACCCACTAATGTTTGGCAGGTTGATCCTTTATACAGTTTATGTTATCATCTCTATTTAAACCTATGTTACATTTTATAAGACTTTTTGTTTTAACAAAAACTCTACAAAAAAAACACATCCAAAATACCCATATAACCTGTTAACTTAATATAAACACACACCACTATGTACATCTTCAAGTAATGAAATTTAACCCTCCTAATCAGAACAATTGTCTTAAATAGACAGCAACAAACACAGGTCTTATCTAACCTAAAGTTGAAGTTATCCATGCTAAGATACATGTTACTGCCCATGTTTCTACTTACACTAATTGGTGTTCTTATCTTTATCTCCCGCCCAGATGTGAAAAAAAAACTTGTATGCTTTCAGAAAACATTAACTTTTAGCCTTGAGGAAACCAGTGCTTTTGCTTTCTTTTAATGCCCTATAATCATCTTGTCTCCATGGAAACATAAAAAAGTGTAGCCATCAGATGCAGGTTTCTAAAGACAATCAGAAACATTTATTGCCAAAGGAAAAGTTTTCATTACATTCAGTGTTCTCTTATTTATTTGTTTCTACTTTAAATGTATTAATAAATTAAGTCAAGGGACTTAATCCAGACATTAATCTATGCAAAAGTAAGAGAAAACATATCAGCTCTACATATATTATGATCAGCGTACTTTTACACCCCACCCCCCAACTCCACACTCCAGTTTAATTCCAAGGTATTCCTGACTCTTCTAGTCAACTCTCATGCTTTTTCTCTGTATCTCAAACATTTTTCTTTGGAACATTGGAAAACATTTGTGTTTACCTTACAGGCACAATGTGACATAAGGTGCAGGGTTTGATTCTTACACGGGATAATTTGCTAGGCTACAAATGGCCCACAAGGACAGTTAGCTTAGTAGTAACCTATGAACCTATGAAGAATAAGAAGCAGAGTCCACTTCTGCTTGATGGCTTACTTTTTGTTAGACAAACTTTTGTATTTCCTCCTTAGCCTGTTCTGTATCATAAAATGTCTTTGATCCCCGGCAAACAAAAATATATATATTCTGAAGACAGCTGGATACAGCAGCTTACATCTCACACCTACCTCTCGGCATTCCCAGTTTGCTAGGATAAATTTGTTTTGCTTCTGCCTGGTGTACAGTAAATAATCATTTTTGACAAGCACTCTACTGTCTCCAGTTTTTAATACTTTGCTCTAACACAGTTTTGTCAGGATCAACTCTTTCTGCTCATAGATTTTTGCATCTTTACTAATACAGGTTTTGGCTGTTTTATCATGGCCAGGTTTGGAGCATACATACAATCTGCCCTTTCAATTAACAGATCTTGCTGTGGAATAACAGCACAGTCACTTATTTGTGCCTTCATAAAATTAATGCAATCTGTTCCTTCTAGTTTCTTTGGGACAGCAGAAAATCTCAGATTTTCCCTATGTTCTCTGCCCTCTAATTCTGCCATTTTTGAAACTTTTTTTTTTCAAAACACTTTTTATTTGCTTTTATAATTGTAACAAGCATAATGAGAAACAACAAAACACAATTGACAACAATAAGGAGTTGTACATAAGCATTACTACATAAGAGATCCAAAATGATAACCTATATACATAAGTGCCAATATATACAAGGAAGAAATGAAAACTGCTGCACAAAATAACGACTCCAAATAACAATATTTAAAGAATTAGTGTAGATACCACATCTACCCTACAACAAATCCCCATACAACTCATAAAGTAATGAGGAGAAGAGAGGGGGATTGAAGAACAAAAACAACAGTTTCATGCTCAGCCAGCTTATTTTTCATCTTGACCTCTGATTTTTGCAGTTTTATCATCTCATCTTACTATCTTTTTAAATCATTTTCCATTTTCTCCTGCATTTTGATATTTGAATTGATATAATTCTTTAGTGTTTCATTTATTTTAATCAGTTCTGAACACACTTAACTTATTTTTTCCTTTAAATTACTGGAAGTCACATCTTGTACCAAGGCCGGAGCTTAAACTGCTTTTTGCTGAACAGCTACAGGATTCTTCCCTATCAATGTTTTCTTTTCACCTTTTCTTGTTTATTTTCTTTCAAGCTGTCTTAGTGTCTTCTTTCCTGGCATCCAATCAGTGTGCTTACTTACTAGCTAGTCACTTAATTTACTAAAAGTGACGGAGTTCCTGGCCCTTGTCTTTCAGTTTCGTTTTCACATTGGGAGAGCTGAAATTCAGCTGTTGATCAGTGAGCAGCCATCTTGGAAAAGCAATGCATTTTTCTCTTACCTTTTTTTCTGCTCAATGCATACAGGAGACATTTATGATAATGGAAATATGTGAAGGCTGGAAAGGATTCTGCTATGTACAAGGGGAAATATGAGTAGATCACAAACAGAAATTCTACTGCTATGTAAAAAGTTTAATTTGACTAGGTATAGAACCTCTCCATTTCAGAGCATAATGCAATTATTAAGGATAAATGACAGTGGATGTATCTGCTATTGATAAGGATATGCCTGCCCCCAGTTGTTGCTTATGAAAAGGAGGATTTGATCTGGACTTCTAAAGAAGACAGAAAGACCCTGGAGTTACAACCAAGGTTACTGGAATATTGATTACAGGGGATCTTACTGCAAGACTAGCAGGTAAGGACGGGATGCTAAACAATTTGTTTTATGTGGAAGTTGTCAATGTACAGTGACTAGTTTAGATTTCTTGGTTTATAGCTTGCATACTTGAAGTGTTTCTTGGTTGTTACTCTTCTTTTATTGCAGCTTGTTTTAAACTTGCTGTTGTACTTCAAATTTGCTGTAAAATGGAATTTTATAAAACAATTCTATGTTAAGGCCATTTAGAAAAGATTTGTGCTACATTCTTAATGGACTGTGTTCAGTTATTAGCATGGGCACTGGGATGACTGCATGAGAAGTATGGCAGTGAGCAGATGTCATTTGCTTGCTCATCCTTGAGGTGTGGAGGCAGCCTAGGCTGACTGCAGTAAAGCAGCATTACAAGCCTGGTGAGTTCCATGCTGATTAAGTTCTGTACCACGTTGTTGTGAGCTTGCACATTTGAAGAAGCACTCGTACCTTCCAAAGGCAGCAGTTTCAGAGCTCACAAGCCACAGAATGGTGGGAATTAGGACATACTGTCTGGCTGCAGTAACATTATGCTGCCCAAGCATCCTTGATCTCCTCATTGGCTCTCGCCATGGCTCAGGTTGAGTTTGGGATGGCTAAGATGGATACAGTAGACCCAATGAAAAAGGACAAGAGCTTTTTGTAGTTGATTAGCTGTGGAGGAGGAAAAAATAAGATTTGTGTTGTATTCTTTATCTGCAATAGGATTACAACTGCTGAATTGTGGAAGGAGCTGAGAAATAACATTTTTAAGTAAGGTTAAGTCAATAGGATGAAGTTTAATTTGTGGATGCTGCCCATGGTCTGTAATTGGTGCTGTGTTATTTGTCTCATCCTACCACCTTGTCTCTGTTGTATTCTTAAACTGGTGGCTCTTGATTTGTCCACTCCTTATATAATTTGTCTTTAGAAACACCTCCCATTCTTATTATATCACTCATGTGGTGTGCACTAGAAGATAGTAGGAAGGTTATTCCCTTAGACTGATAAAACTTGAGTTACCCTTCCTTTCATATATTTCAACACACTAAATGCACACTGCAATGGCCACTGTATTAATCCACTTTACATCTTACTTTTAAAATATCTGTGCTAGATCCTAGTGCTGAACATCACAGAAAGTAGGAAAAAACTAATAGTAAATAAGAAATATACTGAAAATAGAAGCTGGGCTAAGAACCACAAACTTGCACTCTACTGCTGGAATACATTTAATTGCATTCCATGCTCTGCACAGACCCAGTGGAGAATGTTCAGTCAAGTCATTTGTCCTTTGATTCCATGCTGCTTTTTTATAGTGTGCTGTAGGACATATCTCAGAGGTATCCAGGTAAATGCATCACTCCCAGATATCAAATATATGCACCACTAATGTACATGTATGACGTTGAGTCTTATTATACATAAGCTGTTGGGGTTTTCATGTAGGTGTTATCAGCCAGGGTTGCAGCGGGTATGTAGCATTTTCTATGAAACAAAGAGTGCATTGTTTCGGCTTGGTGTGTGTACTCTTGCCTTTTCTCCATGGCATTGTTTCCTTAGTCATACTGGAGCGCTTTGTGGCTCACACGCTTACATTGTGTTCAATTATTGGCCTAATGAGGGAGGAGTTGAGAGGGTTAAGGAGTTCCCTTGACCAAGAAGATACACTAATGATGATCAGCTGGGATAGGAAGAAGGACTTAGTGACAAAGTTAGCTATATGAAGATCAAAGGACATTTCATTGTCTAGAAAAGTGCCCAAGTGCTTAATGATTATGTACGTTTTGAGACAGTGTCATTTAAGTGGTATGTGTATAGATGTTTGTGTTTCCCAAAGGATAGAACACTATACATTTTCACATTTGGTCTTAGGGCCTGGTCCTTACATGTTAGGCCATCTTGGAAGATCTGGAAGACTTCTAAAGAGTTAATGATGACTCCAAACTGGCTCCATGTTTGCAGTTATCTGTAAAGTTGGTCAGTCACAGATCTTTAGCACCAGCTTTATCCTCAGAGAAATAAACAACAAATAGAAGCAGCCTTACCACTGACACCTGGGGGATCTCATCAGAAATTATCCATTTGGAGGAGAGTGTGCCACCAGTCCTGATTGATTGGGTTCTGGTAGTGAGCCAGTTTCTTATCTAGTGGGTTACATAATTGTGCATATTTAATTTGACTGACTTGTTAATAATGCTAACATGTGGAATGGCATTGAAGACCTTTGCTAGATCAAGATAAGTGTTGTTTACCAATGTGCCCCTTCCAATGGTATGCAGGATCTTCCTTTTACAAATCAAGATTGGTTTGGTTCCAAGGACCGTAGGCTGCCATTATCTTTGTTTAGGAATCTCATAATGATTCACTCGATTAGCTTACAAATAAGGCTAGTAAGGCTTATTGGTCTATATTTGCCAGGACCAATGGTGGGACACCCTTGTGGAAGGGAAAGACCACAGCTGCTGTCAAACCCTTTAGGACAAGAACAGTTTTAGGGCTGATGCTGAGCAGATTTATTACAGAGTTGGTGACACTGTGCTTCATACTGACAAGAAAGCAGCCAGGCATGTTGTCTGTACCCATAGATCTAGTGTTGCTGGCTTTAGACATTGCATTAGGACATGATTCAAGGTGTACCATGTCTTAGGATCCTGATCCAATGTGTACTGTGCCTTAAGACCTGATCCAAGGTGTACTGCACCTTAGAACACAGTCCAAAGTGTACTCTGCCTTAGGACCTGATTCAAGGTGTACTGTACCTTAGATCACAGTCCAAAGTGTACTGTGTCTTAGGACCTGATCCAAGCTCTATTGTGCTGTAGGACCTGAGCTAAGGTTTGCTATGCCTTAGGATCCTGATCCAAGGCATACTGTGCCTTAAGACCTGATCCAAGGTGTACTGTGCCTTAAGACCTGATCCAAGGTGTACTGTGCCTTAGGACCTGATCCAAGGTGTACCATGCCTTAGGACCTGATCCAAGGTGTACTATGCCTTAGGATCTGATCCAAGGTGTACTGTACCTTAGGACCTGATCCAGGGTGTACTATGCCTTAGGACCTGATCCAAGCTCTATTGTGACTTAGGACCTGATCCAAGGTGTACTATGCCTTAGGACCTGATCCAAGGTTTACTATGCCTTAGGACCTGATCCAAGGTGTACTATACCTTAGGATCTGATCCAAGCTCTATTGTGCCTTAAGACCTGATCCAAGCTGTACTATGCCTTAGGACCTGATCCAAGGTGTACTATACCTTAGGACCTGATCCAAGCTTGATTGTGCCTTAGGACCTGATCCAAGGTGTACTGTGTCTTAGGACCTGATCCAAGGTGTACTATGCCTTAGGACCTGATCCAAGGTGTGGTGTACCTTAGGACCTGGTCCAAGGTGTACTATACCTTAGGACCTGATCCAAGCTCTATTGTGACTTAGGACCTGATCCAAGGTGTACTATGCCTTAGGACCTGATCTAAGGTTTACTATGCCTTAGGACCTGATCCAAGGTGTACTTCTGAAATTAGTCATCTTTCGAATGGTGTCTGACCTTCTCCATGATGATATCATGTCATCCTATGCATTCTACTCTAGTCATTATCTCAGTATATGCACTACTGTAACAACTTTTGTCAACTTATTTATTCATAAACACATGGAGCAGGTAATTTAGATTTGACTGAAATGTGTCAAAGTATTTCTCATGCAACAGCTCACAATATGGGACAGACTGAAATAAAATATGCAGGTAGCAACTTGTCCTGTGGTCTAGCACCTAAATTAATGTTTACTAATGAGTTTCATGTTCAAATGGTTAATCTAAAAGATGATCATAAGTCACCAGAAACAGAAACTTACCACTATCTTGAGTATAAATGTGAAACATAAATCTGACATTCCTCTTTCACATCGCTTCTTGCAAAAATTTTGGAACAGGTATGCACAAACTACTGTTCAGAAATGCTTATATGTAGGTTTGCACAGACTAGTGCTAAGGAAGAATTTAAAAATCTGAGACTTAAGTAGAGTTCAGGAAAGGTAAAAGAAATACTGAAATGTTACATGTTTAAAGACATTTTCTGCTGTGCTGAGTTGCATATTAGGTCATGTTCATGCATATGTCTTCAATACCTAGGGTGTCCCTTAAATAAAAGATTATAGGACAGAAGAATGCAATACAGATTATTGATGTTATCTCATCACAGATGCATGTTCAAAGCAGGTTTCACTGAAACCCAGTGTGATAAGTATAATCATGTCATTTGTGGGTGTCAAGTTCTGTGCACCTACGGCTAGAGGTCGGCTCTTACAACACCTCCATAATATAGCATATAAATATACACAGTTCTAAGGTTACACACACGCACGCACACACACACACTAATACAAACCATGTTTTTTCTCTGAAAATTCTTCAGAAATCTCCATTTTCATCATACTTTATAGTGCATATTATTATTCTACACTTCACTATTTGTCTGAATCCTTAATAATCCCATTTGTAGGTAAAATCTCACAGTTTTGAGTACAATTACTTGGACTTCTAAGGGAACCACTTGATAACACTGATGTATTAACTATGCCATCTACATACTGCAACATGAAATTATTCCCTGATATAATGCTTTGAAATGGAAGTATGGTAAGATACCTAAGTATTTTGATGAATTCATAGAATGCTGAAGATTTAAAATATTTTAACAGGAAATTATTAACCAAAATAAAAGCAGCCCAGTCACTGTAAAGGAGACAGGAAAAAACACTGCATATAAATAATTAATTTAAAATTTTATTAATTGTTAATTGATTTTGTCATAAACAAAACAGTTGTGGGATTTATTTAGACCAAAAGCCTGCTTCAACACCCACATTCATTAAATATAGTTCAGACACATGACTTGTTACATCACTTCCCAGAACAAATGTCAGACAATCCATTTATTTAAACAAATCAAGATGAAAATCCATAAAATCCATTTTCTCATTCACTAAATCAATAAAGCAATGTTTTAAAAACATTCATAAATCTTTTTAATACAACCTCTGAGTAAGGCTAAAAAATCATTGTTCATAATCTTTAAACTCTATATAATTTAGCTCTTTGTAATTTTAAGACACTGGTAATAGAGATGTTCATTTAAACTAGATGCATGTAATGCATTTAATCTTAATTGCCAGATGAGTTCTCTGTACTCTGTTACTGTTTCCCATTGACATCCTCTTAGATTTATTGGCACCTTCTCCAGTAGTGTAAAATGAAATTTACACTGCTGTCCACATGTTTATACAATGCACTATTGGCAATTTTTCTATCTATATCATACAGGTGCTCATAATTCTTTTACCTAGCATCCTTTAAGTTTTTCCAACATAGAACAAATGACACAAATTACAAATACCTACATATACTAACCCCTTAGAATTACAATTACCATAACGCATTACATTTATAGATGTCTGGGAATTTTTTATTGTGATGGAGTTACCTTTTAGTATATAGGGGCACTGGTCAAATCTTCCATATTTCTTAGTACCTTTAAACCTGTCATAATTAATGTTGTCGGAAATATAATTGAAACTACCTCCAACCTTCTTTTAATGTTCCATCCTCATTTATATACAAAAATTGGTTTATCATCTAACTTATTAAAAATACTCTCATTGGTTCTTCCAGTTTGTGTTAACAATGTCTTTGACCACCGATTAAAGTTGCATTCGAAAATCATAGCATATCCAAACTTAATTGATATATTTCCCATAGATTTAGAATTTTCAGACTTGTCAAGTCCCTTACCCAAAAGTGGAATGTACAGTACTTTGTTTGTCTCTTTGTTTTGATAGGCAACAATACAAAACTTAGCAAACATTATCAAATTATTTTTGAGCAACTGCCGTAAAAGTTCTCCCATTAAGGCAGAAATATCTCCATCTCTACCAGTAAAGAGGTATGCATTCAATACTTTATTATTCTCTTACTGCAGACTATTCATGGAGTGAATTTACTCACTGTCATACTCTCTAGGGACAGTCAGCTGCAGGTGCTAGGCTCCCATGTTTCTTTGATGTATATTACAGTTTTTTACAGTAAACTGTTTGTGCATTATCACAACTTGTACTCTGTAAAAGAATTACAAGGAGTTGGATCAGAAAACATAATCATATACACACGTTACTTTATTAAACTTATTGATATGTATTCTTGTGACTTTGCTGTTCGATTATTTTGGTACTATTGTTAATAAATGGTAGGAACCAGTGCTTTACTCTATACAGGTCATTAACAATATTGTGTCTTATGCATCTTTTTGACACTGAATTCCATTAGCATTTCTAGAACATTTGAGAGAAGTTCTGATTGAGAAGTTAAATTTATATAAACTATTCAGTGACAAAACAACCAAAATGCAACACAATGTATCAAATTCAGTTTCTATCATTTACTTCCAAATATTACAAGTCCATCACGTCTTCATTTCTCATCTGTTTCAGGATTGTGATCATGATACAGAAAAGAGGTCAATGTGTGGATGTTTGCAAATGCACCCGACAGCTATATAATATTGGATTGTGCTACAGACATCACTAAGCAGCTAATGAAGTGCAAAACCAATTATATCACTGCTGCACATATTGCGTGCTGATTTCCCCTTCTCCGTTGTTCAAGCTGTGCTGCATTAACAGTTGCTTCCCAGTGCAGTGCGTTTCTTACAAAGCCAGTATTTTCAAATACAAACTTGTTTATAATGATTGACATTTGTTTATGCTCTTCATGTGTGGTATGCCTTGTGTTTAAAGACTGATAGCAGAGTGACCAGTGATGAGAGCTGCAGAAATTGAATCAAAGTTCTCTGTGCGTGCTCTTCTCTTAACCTGAACACAATCACTGTTCATGGTGCTTACAAGCGTAGTAAATGGGAAGTTTTATATGTGGCCACAGAGTGCTGGATTCTCTTCTCCACTGAAAAACTGCTATCAGTTATTACATTACTATACTGGCAGGCTTCCCTGCAAGTGGCAGGCAGCAATGTGATTGGGTTATAATTGCTTAGTCACTGCTGTAGGTAATCTCATAATGTGCATACTGTGGGAACACTGTTTATATAAGACTGCTGTGCAGTATTTTGTGGTGTGTATGCCTTCCCTACCGATGTGAGAATATGTAGAATTAATATAAATCAGTATATATATATATATATATATATATATATATATACTGAAACTGCTCCGGACACTTCAAAAACTAAAACTGACAAATATGCGGGAAATAAAGTTAAAACTCCATTTCAGTTAATTGTTCAGTAGGGCAAGACCTCTTTCATTCATATGTGGACATTCTGCTCAACCTACAGACATTGAATATAGGAAGAAAAGCTCTTGAAAAGTATATACATCCAGCAAACATATAGGCAATAAATTAGGATAATGTTTGAATACAGAATAGATTTTCATTTGCCAAGCCTGAAAACAGGAAAAGATAGGTATGTTATTTGAAGGGGTAAATCAAACCTGCAGAAAGGTACATACCTCCAAAATAGGTACAGTGGAGAGGTCTTATTTCATGGCTTAACCTTCACAACATTGGTAATATAACTTCGAGTTCACATGACACTGGAGAAAGTTGAAGTGATTAGTTTTGCTGAAGATAAAATAGTTTCTTTTTGAACATGTGTATCAATAAAGTAAGAATGTTTAAGTAGCAGGAGCAAAGTCCTGTCTACTTTGAAGGCTACTTGAATAAAGCATAAAGTGATAATAATTTGCAATATTATAGGTTAAACTATCAAAACCCAAGTATATTAGTGGTGATTTGTGCTATATTAGAACATAATAATTAAACAATACAACTTGTATCTGTAAGCTGATGTGTATATTTCTGACTGGATTAATGAGAATGGATTGATTTTAAGAGATCTTTATAGTTAGGACTGTACTCCTATCATATACGATCAGCCCTATGAGTTTGGGCTTTGTTAACTTAGGCTTTCACCATGGATCTATAGAATCCATAACAGTATCCATGAGCTGTCACCATTTTCCTGCAGACAAGGAGTAAGGGCTGTTAATAAAGCTACTGTAATGCAGCTACACTTACTACAGCCTTAAACATTACAAATCGTAGTTGTTTCATGCAACCAGGTTTAATTTCTCCAAGTCTTTTGGGTTTCTAATACCATGACGGAAATGGATGCCATTTCTAAGTCAAAGTATGATTAAAGTTCGTGAAATTAGTGTTGTTTCAGTCTTTGATGTTAGACAAAAGTGCTCTTTGCAGCACCCACAATGCATCCAGAACTGAGTCCTTCTGCAGTTCATATGGAGTTACATGTATTGCCAGCATATCTAAACAAGAATGTGAATTCTTTTTTATAAGACCCATTGCTCCTACTATTATTGGAACTGTCTGGGTATCATTCTTCCACATTACCCCCATTTCTGCCTGCACATCCTGGTATTTTATGACTTTATGTCTCTCTGTATAGACACTGTAATCACTGTGTATAGCAATTTCAATGATCAATGCTATGTTTGTCTTCTTTTCATGGACTATATCTGCTTTTCTCGCATCTGTTTTTTTAAATGTTGGCAATTGGTGATCCTGTGTGATATAAACATGCTCATTCTCTATAATGCTTTGTGGCTCATGTTTTCAATGCTTCTCAGCTACTTCATTATTGTAATGTTTGCACAATCCCCAGTGCAAGAGTCTTGCCACATTATTATGCCTTTCAGTATACAGGCCCTCTGCCATACTGTATCACACACAGCAACAAGATGTGGGACTGTTTTCAGTTCAGTTTTACAGAACCTGCATTTGTCTGTTTCTCCCACATGCTCAATGAACTTTGTAAACCAACATGTACATAGTCCACTATCCTGGGCCATCAATATTAACCTTTCATCTTTTGGTTTACAACTTTAAATTCACCTCTCCTTAACCATTCATGCATCAGATCCTGATCAACATGAGGTTGTTCCAGGAGTTTAATGTACTTGGAACTATACTTGCTCCTTTTTCACATTTCTTGCCTTCTCATCTGATTCTTCGTATTATATTATTTCTCTTGTGTTTTGTCTTATTCAGTTGCTACCTGACATCTGTTTACTTATTGTTTGGTTTCCTTTCCTGCTTGACATCAATATAGTTGTGCTAAACTAAGCAGAGAAGTCATCTTAGACTTGTTCCCTTCATGTTTCAAAACTTTCACTATGTTTTGATCTGATGAAGTCAGAATATATGCATGCAGTGATATGATTGCAGACCTATGCATGTAATCAGTTTTGTGGAGGCAGATACCTCCTTCAGAACAATGAATATATCATCTTGGCATACACTGATTTTTATATATCATTTCATAAGCATAAGGCATTTTTCTTGTTTTCCTGACAAACTGATCCAATACCTTTTGGGGCCAGTCAGTCATGCACAATCCAACAGGAAGAACAAATCAGTTTATAGCTAGGACTTTGTTCCTAGATGTTAGTGCTGTTTTCAGTATTAAGTTTAGTCTTCTAAAATATTCCTTACCGCGTTTTATTCACATTTGTTCATGTTTTGTTGTCGATCCTTCAATTCCCAAATATTTATACACTCCCTCCTGTTCAAGTTCCTTTATATCACACTTCTGTTCCAGACTGATATTTCCTTTGTGTTGCAGCTTTCCTCCTTTAAATGTTTCTTTTGCACATTTATCAAGACCAAGTGAAGTTCTTATATCATCCATCCGAGAAAGTTTTGACCACTTCCAGTTGTGCTTTCAGCTCCTCATCTGATGAACTATACAGTTTTAAAAATCGATGAAAAGAAGATGAGAAGTCTTTACACTTTGATGTTTTCTGGGAGACAAATTGTAAGCATGACCTAATCCATTAAGTAGACAGCTTAATGGGTTAAGGGCAAGACAAAAGAACAATGGTGACAGTCACCCTGGAATATCCCCCCTTTGAATTTTTATCCTTGGGATAATAATTTGTTCTCTATCATGGCTTAGCTGCAAAGTGGTTTGCCACTATTTCATGGTCACTGTAATGTAATTGATCAGTGTAGGGTGTTTCTTAAACATCTATAAGCACTCCCTTATCTGTGAATGTGGGATGCTGTCAAACGCTTTTTTGTAATCTATCCATGCCATACTTAGATTCTTCCCCTTTCTACAATTCTTCGTTATGGCTTTATTTAACAAGCAATGATTCTTTATTCCATATGTATTTCTTTTGTTACCCTTTTGTTCTGTTGCCATGATTGAGTTTTCTTGTAAGTGAATATCAGCTCTATCAGCATCAGTTCCAGAGTACAGTTTACACATCTTTGGAAGGCAAATTATTGGTCTATAGTTTTTAGGATAGCTTGCAGGTTCACTCTTAGGGAGGAGTAAAATTGTTCCTGCTGTTAACCAGGCTGGTGTCTGGGGTGCAGATATAAGTAGTTCTTATTCAGGGCTAAATCTTCGTGTAAAGACGTTAATGCTTTTAGCCAGAAGTTAGGTGTAGATCAGTGTGTGTGTGATATACCTTTAAGAAGCTTTCCAGAGAGTCAACACAAGCATATAAGTACTGAGCATGAGCAAGCAGGAGTACCATTTTGAGTTAGCAGCCAGAGTGTCAGCATGCAAGTATGTAGTCAGTCAGTTAGTTAGTTTGTTAAGTTTAATGTTCCTGCCAATCCATACTGATGTAGTTGTATACAATAAACTACTTAAATGACCACCCAAGCCTCAACGTCTTCTTAATGTACATAAGAAGAGCGACATTAGGTACTGCATCTGGGCCTGGGGGTTTCCAATTAGGAGCTTTTCTTAATCTTGTTTCCATTTCTCTGGTCATTACTTCATCTCATTTCATATCCTGTACATTTGAACTTTTTACTGCTTCTTTTACATGGATACTCTAAACTGGCCCTAGGCGTGAGTGCATGCATGTGTGTGCCTTCTGTGGAAGGTTGGGCACCGGGCTGGCAACTCAACACCGTAAAACTCCACTGCCAGTCATGAGTGAACAGGTGATCTGTTATGGCAGAACATTGACACTTCTTGTCATAATTGCGTTATAGTTTTCTCTATTCGATACTTTCATGATAGCATTTGATTTATTCCCTTCCTTTCCCTTATTGCCCTGTGTATTTGCACTAAGACTTTATCTGTTATTAATTTAGCTGCACAGTAATATATCCTATTTACTTCTGTTTTACATCACATGAATTTCTGTTAATAGTCTTGATTACTGTGTTCATTTGTTTTATCAGACTTCTAACATTTCACTTTCTGTAATCTAGTTCTTTCATTCATCTTACTATGTCTATCCACCTCTATTAAATCAAGCAATTCTTCCCTTAACATCATTTTCTTCTAAACTAAGGGCACATTCTTTGTTCTCTGTATACTGTGGGCATTGTACAGAAAATTTCAGAACATCTTCTGTGACATAATCTCTTCAGCTGCATCCTGCATCATCCATTGCTCTTTCATATGGGAACTCACTGGCCTATCACTCCACAACATCGACTGCATCAGAGATGCCACCGTTTCCTGTTCCTTCCCTTGCTGTGCTACTCCAGCTGAACTTTTGTATTGGTTTCCTTGTGAAGGCTTCAGAGTATCTTTATGCGGCAACTGATCAGGTGCTATCAGTTTCACCTATTTCTCCTTAATTTGGGGACTTATTGTTCCATCATGCTGCGGCATGACCTATGTTAGACTTTCTAAACTAAATCCTTCACTTTGCAGGTATTCCATAACTTCAACTTCTATTTGTTTAGGTTCTACTTTACTGATTTTTCTGCTCTACGTTCCCCCTTTGTGATCTTAGTTTTTGTATTGTGAAATTACCCATAACTAGGCGCCATTGCCTGTATATCTCTTCAAATATCTTTGAAGCTAATTTTTTGAATTAATTAATTTGGCTTTCTCCTTTGCATAAATAATACACCATATCAGATCTCTCTTTCTTTCCCATGGGCACGTTTCTTTTTTATACCTTTCTAAAATCTCTAGGTTTTGTTGTTTACATTTTCACACTTCCTCACTCAGTCGCTTCTTTTTCCAACTGGCTCAAGGTTTCTTGGTCTATATAATGTTTTAGAAATGTGCATATGAAGCTTTTCACCAGCTGCTCGAACTGCTCCTTCACGATTGTGTTCAGTACAAAGATGTGGCCGTGGCCCAGAGCACAGTAGCGGTAGAGTGGCTGATAAGGGGACATTGTACTGAATGATTTGTATGAAAAGGGAGTAGAGTGGTACCATAACTTCCTTGGGCCTGGATGCCATACCCTTACTTATAAGCTGGGCAACATTGAATGATTTTCTTACTAACTTAGCTGCATGTTGGTCAAAGGCCAGACCGCTGTCTACATATGTTCCACAGATTCCTTACTACTGGGTTGACTCTTATGGGTGTTTTATCAAAGGAGTAATTAACTTAGGTTCACAGTTTCCCAAAAGACATTATAATAAATGTTTTGGCATTGAATTTTAGGCCATGGCTTTGGTGCCAGTCATTTGTCTTTGTTAAACCCTCTCGTAAGTTGTTGGTGCCTTGGGGGGAATCTATACTAGCTCTTAATTTACAGTCATCTGTGAACTTTGTGATCCAGAGGCCTTGAACATTAACCTTGAGTTTTGAGAAGTAGATGCCACACAGGAGCGGGCCCATCACAGAGCCCTGAGGTACTCTGCTGGTGACTAGTCTCTTGGTGGAACTGGTCTCACCGATCTTGACTTCTTGGGTCCTGTCTGTGGGTCAGATGGCAATCCAGTGAGCTATGTAGGGATTTATGCCCATTTCAATGAGTTTGTCAACTATACTTGAGTGGGGTATGTGACACCCCTACACTGGCCCAGTAACGAAGGAGCCTCAATCCTCACCACTGGCAACAGTGAGGGACGTACACAATGAGAGAATGACAAGTACACACACAGTAAAGTACAATTTCCCTTAAGAGCACACAGAGATCACAGTCAGTGTGGGGCTGGTTTCTCCCTCTTTGTCCAGATCCGCAATAAGACTCCCCACTGGCACAGCTATAGAGTTGAGTCCTTAGCCAGGGTTCCAAGCCAAGTCCTCCCAACACTCTTTCTGTCCAACCAGTGCTTCCTGTCCCTGCCCAAGTAGTTGACACACACACATACTTTGAAATTTATACATAAACACACACCTGGGAAAGGCTGGCACAGGTTTACTAGCTATGTCCCCTTCTGCCCAGACCATAAGGTAGTTATCACTGCCACCAGAACCCCTTATCAGCTACTTTAAGGCCCTTCCCAAAGGGTGACCAATTGCACTGTGTGATGTTACCATAAATCCAAATGGTAAGTGTGAACAAGAGCAAGTTTATTTAGGAGTGGCCTGTACAGTGTTACCAAATACATATTCAAGTACTCTCAGAGCTTAACTATGTCTCACAAATATCAGCCACAAAGACAGGTTTAAGTATATTTAATAAAAAATAAAAGAACAAGACAATACTCAATCAACACAGTTACTTCAGAGTTTAGAATCACAGGAAATATGTTAAAACAACATTGCAGGACAGTCCAAGTAAATACAGAAAACATCTAAACTAATCTTTACTATATTGCTATCTATATCTAAAATATACTATGCCCTAAATAACTTACTTACAGAGCAAGGCAAATGCAGATGAGTGTATGTTCTTGATAGGTCCAAGACAAAACACAAAGTGTGCAGTCTTTCTCTGAGAGATTTCTTAAATCAATATTAAATATTACTGCTGGGTCAACCTGGATGACATCACTCTTGTCATCTGCCTTGAGTTCTCAGGATAACAGAAATTAACATCTCTATGTTAAAAATACACATCTCTCAGATGTTTACCCAGAGCTGGAAGTCATAAAACAATTAAACACGTTTACATTTTAAACCTAGTAATTACTTCCCTCCAGGACAATAGAAAAAAGTTCTAGCTGTAGACATCCTGGCTTCTTGCTGCATTGAAACTAACCTTCACAGCACACCGCAAAGCACTCAATTTCAACTTATTTTCCTGAAGTTTTGCAAGTTAATCCTCTATGTTCCAGTAGGGTATGCTGTGGCCACAGTCTTGAAGCTCAGTATATAACATAAACATACAGTTCTGTTTAAATCATATCAGTATTCACAAATGACATAGAATTATTTACAAAATTCTAGATAGCTGGGCTGGCAATGTCACAACCCCTACCCCCTGAAAACCCAAGCTAGTTTTCCAAGTAACCCTTGAGGAACATTGCTTGAGAGGGTGAACCACTCTGGGAATACACTACCCCATTCCCTGTCTTGAAAGCCCATCTGCTTTGGCATTGCTAACCCCACTGTGGCACTGCACTGTCATATCATATGCTTGCAAATCTAAGCTCCACCTTAGTAACTTGCCATTTTGCTGGCTGGATTGATGCAGCCATGTTAAGGGATTGTGGTCTGTAACTACAGTGAATTTCTTTCCATACAGATAAGGCTAAAGTTTCTGCAGTGCCCACACTATTGCTAATCATTCCTTTTCTACAGCTGCATAGCATTCCCCCCTGGGTTGTAGCCTATCACTGAGATAAACCACTGGGTGCTCTTCTCCCTATTAAGAAATCTGGCTAAGTACAGCCCCCACCCCATGGTTTGAAGCATCAACCTGCACAACAAATTATTTGCTGGATCTGGACTGGCTAACACAGAGGATCCTCCTAAAGCTCCTTTAAGCTTCTGAAATGCCTGCTCACATGCTTGGGTCCACACTACCTTATCTGGCCTGTTTTTCCTTGTCAGGTATGTGAGGGGAGCAGCTATGATGCTATAATTGGGGACAAATCTTCTGTCATACTCTATTGTCCCTAAGAATGCCCTTACCTGCTTTTTGGTAACAGGGGCAGGCCATGCCTGAATGGCTTTCACTTTGGCAGATTCTGCCCTGATCTTACCACTTCCCACTCCATGTCCCAGGTAGGAGACATCTGCCATACCCACCTGACATTTTCTGGGCTTAATTGTCAACCCTGCCCTCTGTAGTCTGCCCAGCACCTCCCCGAAATGCTGAAGGTGATCTTGCCAGGAATGGCTGTAGATGGCAATATCATCTAGGTAAGCAAGGGCAAAATCTCCTGCTAGGATACAATCTACCAGCCTCTGGAAAGTTGTTGGGGCATTTTTCATCCCAAAGGGCATCTTTGTGAACTCATACAAGCCCAAAGGAGTCACAAAGGTTGACCTCTCTCTAGCACTGGAAGTCAAGGGCACCTGATAGTAACCCTTGGTAAGATCAATAGTGGTAGGATACTTAGGCCCACCCAGCTGCTCTAGGGCTTCATCTGTCCTAGGCATGCGTGACTATTTAATTTCCTGTAGTCAACACAGAACCTGGTGCTGCCATCTTTCTTTGGTACCAGCACCACTGGGAGGGGGACAAGGACTGCTGAACTCCTGAATTATCCCTAGTTCCAACATTTCCTGTATCTCCTCCCTCGGAGTCTGTTTGCCTCTATCAGGCACTCTATAAGGGGCCTGCTTAATAGTCCTTTGGGGTCCTGTATCCACATGCTGCTGCACCAGGTGGTTGCACCCTGGTTTCCCAGTGAACATGTCCCCAAACTCCTGTAACACTGCTTGGATTTCTCGAACCTGGGTAGGGGATAGCTGCTGGGACATTGCTACCCCTTCCACTGAGGTGTCAGTTCGAGCCTCACTGAGGAGATCAGTCACCAGATCCCCCTCAGACTACTCCTGCCATCCACTGCAAATACTCAGCACAAGGGCCTCCCTATCATGGTAAGGTTTCATCATAATAACATGGTGCAATTTGTGCCCCTGCCTCCTGCCTTGCAGTTCTACCATGTAGTTAACATCACTGACCTTCCTTACTATCTTGTAGGGTCCCGCTCAGGCTGCCAGCAGCTTGTTGTGTCTGACAGGAATGAGAACAATTACCTGCTGCCCTAAATCATACTCTCTAGCTCGAGCATTCCTGTCAAACCAGATCTCTTTCTGCTGTTGGGCTTCTGCCAGGTTCTCTTGGGCCAAGGCCATGTGTTCCCTGAGCTTTGTTCTGAGGTTTAGGACATATGCTACAACAGATTCCTTGTGGGATTCACACTCACCCTCCCACTCATCTCGAATCAAATCTAGAGGTCCCTTCACCCTATGCCCATACAGCAACTCAAAGGGTGAAAAACCTGTGGATTCCTGGGGCACCTCTTTGTAAGCAAACAACAGATGGGGTAAATATTTGTCCCACTCCCTCTTAAACTGGTCTGCAAATGCCTGTAGCATTGTCTTGAGTGTAGAGTTTAACCTCTCAACAAGACCATTAGTCTGGGGCTGGTAGGGGGTGGTCTTTAGGTGCTTCACCCCACAGTACTTCCACAGACAAGCCAGCAGGTCTGACATGAAATTGATACCTTTGTCAGTCAGAATTTCTTTTGGAAAACCTACTCTGATGAAAATCTCTAACAAAGTATGTTCCATCTTTTCTGCCTCAATGGAGGACAGAGCCATTGCCTCAAGGTATCTGGTAGCATAATCTACTACCACTAGGATATACTTTTTCCCTCTGGAACTTGTACTCAGAGGCCCCAAAATATCTTTAGCCACCCTCTGAAACGGCTCCTTAATCACAGACAAAGGCATCAAAAGAGCTTTCACCTTGTCTCCTGACTTGCCTACCTCTTGGCACTGCTCATAGGTCCTGCAGTACCCTGTTACATCTCTGGAAATTCCAGACCAATAAAAGTTCTGCATAATATATCTCTTTGTATGTTTTATGCCGATATGACCTGCAAAGGGAATATCATAGGCTATGGCTAGAAGTGTCAGACGGTAGGCTCTGGGCACTACCAGCTGCTGTATTCTCTCACCCTCTAGCCCTCCCCAGGGGTCCACTCTCTATACAGTAACCCTTTGTCCCAGTATACAGATCCCCCTTCCCTTGAGTATCAGGTGCCTCCCTAGCTACCTCCCTCATGCCTTGTAATGTAGTATCTGACAGCTGAGCCTGTCTCAACTCTATCTTAGTAACCCTTCCCAGCTCTCCTTCCACAGGAAGTCAGGAATCCTCTGACAGTGGTGCCTCACTGTCAGCCTGGGTACCGCTACTACTCATCTCTGCCCTTGCAGTTACTTTGTCCAAGGGAACATCAGTACCCACAAGCAGCTGTGGCTCCTCATCAATCACAATGCTACAGGGTAGCTCCCTCCCTGTAGTAACCACCTCACCAGTCCTGGCTGCAAGTGTGCGGTCTGTCTGGGTCTTTCTCAGGCTACCAGACCCACATGCTTGTCTTCAAGCCTGACTGCATGTAACTGCATGCACACAGGGTACTGCATTATCAAAATCATTCCCTATCAGGACATCTGCAGGGATACTGTCAAACACACCTACTTTCTTGCTTCCTTTTCCACCCTCCCAGTCAAGGTGAAGCTTAGCTAAAGGTATTTGGAATGGGGTCATTCCTAAAGCTTTGACTGGAGTAGATTGCCCAAGCAAGTAGTGCTCCTCTGTAACCATTGCAGGCTTCACAATGGTTAGGTCAGTGGTTGTGTCTCTCTTAGCCATGGCCTCTTTCCCATTCACTAAGATAGGATATAACCTCTTGTGTAGTTTGGTACTCTTATTGTCTCGAGACAACTTACTGCTGGCATTTTGTCATTCTCACTTACTGGCTCTCCTAACTTTTGTTCCCCACCTTGCCTCCGTGGACATCTATATGCTACATGCCCCCACTGGTTGCAATTAAAACATTTAGCCCTTAGTCCTGAATGTGTACCTGGACAAGAGGCTTCCCCTGCTATTGGCAGACTCTGTTGGGGTAGTCTGAGCTGCCCAGCATGGATTCCCTTAGACCCATGAGCAGCACTGGGTGACCCTTTCATGTGCAGTGATGCCCTGCTTGCTGGATATAGGTCTCCTTTCTTCCCCAATTCATCTGCAGTAGTGCATTATCTATCAGCTAACCAGATAGCTAAGGGCTTGTTCCCTCACCAAAAGGTTTGTCAGCCCTTCAGAAGTGGTGACCTGACATCCACTCACCCACCTATGAAAATAAGTGCTAAGTTCAGCAACATATTCACACACACTTTCATCTGCCTTGCGTCTATGCTCATGAAACTTTTTTCTATAAACTTCAGGTGTTAACTTAAAACATTCTAAAAGACAGTTCTTTACAACATTATAATTTAAACAATCAGTATCAGACAGTTTAAAAAACTACAGTTACAGCTTTACCATGGAGTTAGGGGGTCAAGAACCATACCATTCACCCTTGGTCAACATTATTCTGTTTACATACCCTCTCAAACATATGAATGAAACTATCAAAATTATCCCCTTCTGTAAACTGTGGAAGAAATTTATTGACCTTTGTTGCTTCTGGGGTTTAGTTACTCCCTTCCCCATTACCTCCATGACTCTGGTGAAGAGTCAGCATCTCCTTTTCATGTTGCCTCTGCCTCTGCTTCTCCTCAGCTTTCAGGCATCACAATTTCTCATCTTCCTCAGCCTCCAGACATTGCAGTTTCTCACTGTCCTCAGTCTCTAGATGTCTCAGTCTCTCTGCTACCTCTATTTCCAAACGCTTAGCCACTAGCTCAATTCTCTTTAACTCCAGATGGATTTTAAGTCCTCTGTGGAAAGGATGAGCTATCCATTTTCTGAGAGTTGTACATCTCTATGGCTAGTCTGATTGTCCTCCTGGCTGATATTCTGTGAAGCAGCTGTAAATAAAGCTGCAATCATATCTGCTTTAGTCAGGTTGGCATGCACCAGTCCTTTAGCCTGGCACATCTCAGCCAACTGGCTCCTTGTCAGCTTGCAGTACTCCTCTTCTGACATGCTTGCCTGCTCTCCCCGACTAACTAAGCTAACTATCCCAGGCAAGACAGATAGAAAACTCAGGGACAGGATACGTGAACACATTTATCAAATTAAAGTTAAATCCACAGCCAATGCACTTTCTAAACATGTATTGGAGATTTCATTGAGATGTTATTCACAGGTCCCAGAGATGGTGACACTAGGAACTGTACTGAAACACAAGAGGCTAAATTGATGATTCGGTTTAGGACAGACTTTTATCCAGGTCTTAATGATAAGGTACCCCTGAAACCATTTTTGAAGTCTAGAAGGCTTAGATAGAACCAGTTGTTTACCAGTTGGTGAAGACCATTATATATTGTGTATAATAGGCACATGAAATTTGTGTCCCTATGAAATGAGAGTACTTATTAGTTTGAGCATATGTTCTCATTAGTATTTATGTATTTGTATACTAAAATATGTACATTTTATATGTATTTTTTATATATTTTCTTATATGTATTTCTTTATATACATTTTTATATATTTTTATATTTTTTTTATACCTTTTATGTTTATTTTTATATGGTGATGTAATTAATATTTTTAGATAGATTTATGATCTTGCCACTTTAAGAAAATGCTTGAATTCAGGTTTTTGGCGCCTTTTTTTTACTATATAAGGAGTTGTTATCAGTGATGTATTCTGGTCTGATGAAGCCCTGTTGGGTGAAAGCGCTTACTGGATTTATCTGTTTTGTTTCAATAAAAGACTTGCACTGGATGGAATAGCTGCCTTTGGATGTGTTTTAAAACTTACCAGCTGTGTTTCACTCTGATACCTGACTTTTGTTGTTTTACCAATTGTAATATGAACTCTAAATGTTCACTGCAGGGCTGACTGAGAGTACAAACACCTTCAATGGTCACTGTACACAGGTTACAGGAATTCAATACCCACACAATATACAAACCAATTAATATATGATGTGGCTAGCTCACAACAGTCAACCAATTAATATGTGATGTGGATATCCCACCTCTGTCCACCAATTAATATGTGATGCCCCTGCTCTGGCCCAGTAATCAAGGAGCCTCAATCCTCACTACTGGCAACAGTGAGGGATGTACACAATGGGAGGATGACAAGTACACACACAGTAAAGTGGGATTTCCCTTAAGAGCACACAGAGATCACAATCAATCTGGGGCTGGTTTCTCCCTCTTTCTCCAGATCCCCAATAAGACTCTCCACTGGCACAGCTATAGAGTTGAGTACTTAGCCAGGGTTCCAAGCCAAGTCCTTCCAACACTCTCTCTGTCTAACCAGTGCTTTGTGTCCCTACCCAAGTAGCTGACACACACACACACACACACACACACACACACACACACACACACACACACACACACACACACACACACACACACACACACACTTTGAGATTTGATTTATATATAAAGAGACACATACCTGGGAAAGGCTGGCACAGGTTTACTAGCTATGCCCCCTTAGCTATCACTGCCACCAGAATCCATTATCAGCTACTTTAAGGCCCTTCGCAAAGAGAGGCCAATCCTATTATGTGATGTTACTATAAATCCAAATGGTAACTGTGACCAAGAGCAAGGCTATTTAGGACTGGCATGTACGGTGTCACCAAATACATATGCAAGTACTCTAACAGCTTAAAAATGTCTCATAAATATCAGCCAGAAAGATAGGTTTAAATATATTTAATAATAAATAATAAAAGAACAAGACAATACTCAATCAACACAGTTGCTTCAGAGTTCAGAATCACAGGAAATATTTTAAAACAACATTGCAGGACAGTCTCAAATAAATACAGAAAACAAATAAACTAATATTTACTATATTCCTATCTATATCTAAAAGATACTATGCCCTAAATAACTTACTTACAGAGCAAGGCAATTGCAGATGAGTGTATGTTCTTGATAGGTCCAAGACAAAACACAAAGTGCACAGTCTTTCCCTGAGAGACAACTTAAGTCAATAATAAATATTACTGCTGGACCAGCCTGGATGATATAACTCTTTGTCACCTACCTTCATGTTCATAGGGTCATAGGTTCATAGGTTGGTACTAGGCTATCGGCCCTAGGGTCTATACAAGCCTAGCCATAACAATTCCCTGGCTATTTCTTCCCATACTATTTACTTCCCTGGACCCCTGTCTAGCAGGGCAACTGACATGATCCCCAGGGTGAATTTCCTTTCTCCCATCCAATCATCAAGGTTCCCTTTGAAGAGGGCCAAAGAGGCTCTCTGCTTGATATGTATGGGCAGTCTATTCCAGAGTCTGGGGAGTCTCTGGGTCAGGAACCTATCCCTCCAGCATGTTTTGTTTATTGTGATGACAAGATTTAGATCCCTGGAGCATGTGGCTCTGAGGGATTGGGATTTTTTTAAGTGTAGCATGTCCAACAGCTCTGGGTTTGACATGGTCTTGTATGTTAAGCCTCGGAGTAGACGATATGTGACAGAGTATAGCTGGAGTTTTTTAAGGCAGTCAGCATAGGGCATCTGCTTTAGGCATGTGATTCATTTAGTGAGGTATTTCTGTGGCATTCCCAGTTGTTGCAGATGTCTTGAGAGGTACACACCAAATGGGGCATTGTATTCTATAATGGGTCTAATGAGGGATGGGTACAGTGGGACAATGACCTCATTTTTTCTGGATGAAAAGCCCTTAGTGATGAGGTGTGCCACATAGAAAGATTTCCTGACTGTTGTGGCGATGTGGTTATTGAAGGTGAGACCACTGTCCACCTGTGTCCCTAAGTCTCTTATCACACTTTTGGTGTTTAGTGTACTGCCACCTATGTGATAATTCATGGGTACATGTTTTTTCCCAAAGGGGATAACTATACATTTCTTGGCATTGAGCTTGAGCCCATGGCTCTGGCACCAAGCATCTGTTTCTGTAAGGCCCTTTTGTAGAGTATCCACATCATTTGGGGATTCAATAATGGCTCCCAGTTTGCAGTCATCTGCAAACTTTGTTAGCCAGAGTCCCTTAGTGTTGGCCTGTACTTCAGAGAAGTCGATGCCAAACAAGAGAGGTCCCAGGACTGAACCCTGAGGTACTCCACTCGCCACTTGTCTGGAGCTGAATTTGGAGTCAGCGACTTTTACAGTGTGGATTCTGTCAGTAAGCCAGTTGGCAACCCATCGAGTGATGTAGGGATTAATGCCCAGCTTAGTAAGTTTATCTATGATTCCAGAGTGGGGAATGGTGTCAAAGGCATTGGCGAGGTCCAGATAGGCTGTGTGGACTGCCTTACCCTTGTCCATGGCTCTGGAGACTGATTCAAAGAAGTCAGTGAAGTTCAGGAGACAAAATCGGCCCTTCACAAACCCAAACTGGGTGGGGTCCAGTGTTTTAAGGTTGCCAATGTCTTTGTTTATAAGTTCCATGATACTACGTTCCATGGCCTTGCAGATCAGGCTCATCAGACTGATAGGGTGGTAGTTCCCGGGATCCAAGGTGGATCCCCCTTGTGAGTGGTGCTAGCAGCAGAGAGACAAAATAAGAGTGACTTTACCAGATAAAGTATATTTTTCTTTACCTTTCGATTTGTGACTGCTTACCTCACCAAAAAGTGAGTTATAACAGCTCTACTACCTATCTAAAAGCTTGTTATTTGCATTATTTACTTACCTGCACTTCTAAAGTTGTTTTTGTGTTTAATTATCTGTTTAGGCTGCCCCCTCAAGTGCGCTAGCCTGTGCTAAGCATTTACTGTGTTTTACTGTTATTTTCCTGTCTCTGTTTAAAAAAAGACAAGCAATATCCTTGTTTCCCACTTTTTCTGAGCTAGAATAGTCCTGAATTCAGGTTTTGCTGAATTCTGGGCTGTTGTACAGGTTCCTGTGTTGCCCATATCCTTACTTGGATAGGAGGAAGCTTCTCTGTTCATCAGTGAGAGTGTGGAGCTTTGAGCAGCCTATCAGTCCCTGGAGGAGTGGTCTCAGCCCAGAAACTAGTTGTCTATTGGCCGTTTTGGGCTAATTCCTAGCTCTTTCAAGTCCCCTGCTTTAAAACCTGCTTGGCATAGTTTTTGCGCTTGTTCCAACTCATCAAAGCTCCTCGTGGTCCTGCAGAGTGGTGCTAGCAGCAGAGAGACGAAAAAAGAGTGACTTTACCAGATAAAGTATATTTTTCTTTGCCTTTTGATTTGCGACTGCTTACCTCGCTGTAAAGCATGTTATAACTGCTCTACTAAAAGCTTGATAATTGCATTATTTACTTACCTGCTCCTCTAAAGTTGTTTTTGTGTTTAATTTAACTGTTTAGGCTGCCCTCTCAAGTGCGCTAGCCTGTGCTAAGCATTTACTGTGTTTACTGTTATTTTCCTGTCTCTGTTTAAAAAAAGAGAAAAAAAAAAAATTATCCTTGTTTCCCGCCTTTTCTGAGCTAGAATAGTCCTGAATTCAGGCTTTGCTGAATTCTGGGCTTTTGTACAGGTTCCTGTGTTGCCCATATCCTTACTTGGATAGGAGGAAGCTTCTCTGTTCACCAGTGAGAGTGGGGAGCTTTGAGCCGCCTATCTGTCCCTGGAAGAGTGGTCTCAGCCCAGAAACTAGTTGTCTATTGGCTGTTTTGTGCTAATTCCTAGCTCTTTCAAGTCCCCTGCTTTAAAACCCGCTTGGCATGGTTTTTGCACTTGTTCCGACTCAGCAAAGCTCCTCGTGATCCTGCAGAGTGGTGCTAGCAGCAGAGAGATGAAAAAGGAGTGACTTTACCAGATAAAGTATATTTTTCTTTGCCTTTTGATTTGCGACTGCTTACCTCGCCGAAAAGCGAGTTATAACAGCTCTACTAGCTATCTAAAAGCTTATTTGCATTATTTACTTACCTGCTTTTCTAAAGTTGTTTTTGTGTTTAATTTAACTGTTTAGGCTGCCCACTCAAGTGCTCTAGCCTGTGCTAAGCATTTACTGTGTTTTACTGTTATTTTCCTGTCTCTGTTTAAAAAAAGAGAAAAAAAACAAAAATAAATCCTTGTTTCCTGCCTTTTCTGAGCTAGAATAGTCCTGAATTCAGGTTTTGCTTAATTCTGGGCTTTTGTACAAGTACCTGTGTTTCCCATATCCTTACTTGGATAGGAGGAAGCTTCTCTGTTCACCAGTGAGAATGGGGAGCTTTGAGCAGCCTATCTGTCCCTGGAGGAGTGATCGCAGCCCATAAACTAGTTGTCTATTGGCTGTTTTGGGCTAATTCCTAGCTCTTTCAAGTCCCCCGCTTTAAAACCCGCTTGGCACAGTTTTGCGTGATTTTGCTCATCGCGCAACATCGTGCAACGTAGCGCAGCACCGGTTAAACAGATTTAAACCATTCCAGGCTCCACAAAGTCTGCTTTTCAAATTTTCCCTTAGTACTAGTCCATCTTGCTAAATAAAGCACTAAATCTTCTTTTTACAGTCCAGCACTTGCAAAATATCTCAGTAAGCACTAGTTAGGTTTAGTACTGCAGCCCCCTATTAATATACAGTAGGACAAGGCTCCATATTCGCCCAATCCAGACGATCAATAATCTGCTCCCTAAATCATCCAGGCATGTCCAAACAGCAGTTTCAGGTATACTCTCTAGTCCAGTTGGTGAATCTGGGAATCCTGAGGCAATGTTACAATTGCTTTATGTACACAGACAACCCTCTCCTCCTTCCATCAAACACAAACATTTGTCAGAGATGCAACTATACAGCCAAACTGGAGGCAGTGCTCTCTCAACCCAAGACTGGCACAGCCAGTCAGGAGGTGAAGGATGACACCTACACCATAAAACCAGATACACATAGACAAATCGCACCAGCAAACAAGACACACAAACTCGCTAAAACATACGTGGAGGCTCTAAATAAAAATCTGCCAAAACAACAGAGACCTCCAAAGCAGACATCCAAGCAACCACTACCACAAAACAACAGTCACGTAACACATAATTCACAAAGTCAGCATGCCACACAATCACAGCCCTCAAGGCTAAGCAACACACCTAATACACTAGTAATTGGTGACTCTATTGTCAGGCACACTGACGTCCCACTCACCAGACTGAACAAGGAGAAGGTCATGGTAAGCTGCCTGTTGGGGGCCAGGATCCGCCACATAATGCAAGCACTCAGGTCATTCAACAGCAGGTACAAATATGACTCAGTCATTGCCCATGTTGGTGTGAATGACCTGAGACATACCTCCCTGGACTACATGAAAAGAGACATTGAGGAGCTCTCTGATCATGTAGCCCAGGCCAGTATGACCCTGACCCTGAGTAGCATTTTACCCTCACCAAGAATGATGCCACAGTATAAGGACAAAATTATCAATTTTAACAATTGGCTAGATTATTGGTGTCATTCAAAGGGGATCCAGTGTCTGTCAGCCTGGGATGACATGCTCGACAAGCCACACTGCTTCACCAGAGACGGCTTGCACCTGTCACCCTTGGGCTTTTGTATACTGGCAAAGGCTCTTGCCACGCCCATAGTGCCTTTTTTAGGCAAGGCTCAGAAGACAAAACCACCACCATAGACAATACCAGTAACAGAAAACTAAGGGTAATGCTACTCAACACCAGAAGTCTAAACCTAAAGATGCACACACTCGAGGCACTCCTCAGCATGGAGAAAATCGATATCTGTGCAGTAACAGAAACCTGGTTCAAGGCTTCAGAGAGCACCCCAGCATTATCAGGATATAACTCATACCACTCTTTTCAGTCCCAAAACTCGGACCGAAATACTAAAGGCGGGGGAGTATCCTTCTTTATCAAGGATACCCACACCTCTAGGTTAGTGGCACTGCATGAGGTGGAGGAGATCATCCAGGTGCAACTAACTGTAGGTAAAACCGCTTTTCAGTTTATAGCTTGCTATAGATCACCTACCCTGACTCAGGACCCCCACTCAGCATTCCTGAGAACATTGGAAAACATAAAGGTTCAACCAAACACCATGATATTGGAGGACTTCAACTACCCAAACATTGACTTGGAAAACTACTCAAACCCCAGCTCATTTGCTCAACGGTTCCTTGAGTTTAGAAACTCAAATGCCATGGAACAACCAGTTGGTTAACACACCCACTAGAGGGGACAACATATTGGACTTGGTCATCACCAACATGGGGGCTAAATGCTCTATACCTGAGGTAAACCCATCGTTGGTAAGATAAGACCATAAACTAATCACATTGGACATTCATATCCCAACCCCACCCCCGGCAAAGATAACCACTGTGAAAAATTTCTCAAAAGCAAACTTCACACTCCTCAAGACCAAGGTGGTATGCTTCAAAACACCAGAGCACATGGAAAATGAGACCCAAACTGCAGAATCCTTTACAACTGCACTCTATGAGCACCTGCTGAAATGCATGGATAGTGCCATCCCAAGTAAAACCAAGACTCACACCTCTAAAAACAGGAGACCAGTCTGGTGGACCCCTGCCATAAATAAACTATACAACAGAAGGAGAAAACTATTGCACGAGAGGGCAAAATCCCAAAAAGCAAGGGCATCCCTGATCAGTACTAGTAAGAAACTTCGATCCCTCATAAAATCATCTAAAGCCAGCTTTGAAAAGAGAATTGCCAAAGACTCTAAGGACAATCAGAAGGTGTTCTTTAGCTACATCAAGAATCTGGGAGGCAACTCTCAGATATGCTCTGAGCTGGTGCAAAATGGCACAAAATTCACTGAACCCACAGACATAGCCAACATCCTGGCAGACAGGTTCAGTGCAAACTTTACCCCCCCTTCCCCACCAAAAGAGCCGGTATCTATCCCAGAAGAATGCAATCCCCCAGACATCACAGACACACAGGTGAAAGCAGCTCTCACCAAAGTAATAAACACAGTATCAATGGGACCGGATGATATCCTGGGCTGTGTATTACACAAACTCCAAAATGAACTAAACCCACACATAAATTCACTGTTCCAACTCAGCCTAACCACAGGCTATGTACCCAAAGAATGGCGTACAGCAAAAGTGATCCCGCTCCACAAAGGTGGCGCTACAATGGATCCAGGGAATTATCGCCCTATAAGCTTGACCAGTCTGGTCTGCAAGGCTATGGAGCGCATTATTATGGATCTCATAAACAAAGACATTGGGAACCTCCAGACACTGGACCCTACCCAATTCGGCTTCATTAAGGGCAGATCATGTCTCTTAAACCTGGTTGACTTCTTCGAGACAGTAACCAAAGCCATTGATGAGGGAAAAGTGGTCCACAAAGCCTATCTGGACCTAGCAAAGGCCTTCGACACAATACCCCACTCTGGTATCATAAATAAACTTACTAGCCTAAATATTAACCCATATGTCACTAGATGGGTCGCAAACTGGCTCAAGGATAGAACTCACATGGTCAGAGTCACGGGTGCCATGTCCGACTCTAAGCCAGTTACAAGTGGTGTCCCACAGGGCTCAGTCCTGGGACCTCTCTTGTTCGGTATATACTTCTCTGAAATATAGGCAAACATAGGACTATGTCTTACTAAGTTCGCAGATGACTGTAAACTAGGAGCCATAATCGACTCACCGGCTGACACAAGCATCCTCCAGAAGGGCCTTACGGAGATGGATACCTGGTGTCAGAACCATGGCCTCAAGCTAAATGCCAAAAAATGCATAGTCATCCCCTTTGGGAAAAACAAAGTACCCACAAACTACAACATAGGAGGGAATCCACTAAGTACGGAAGAGGTAATTAGAGACCTGGGAATCCAAGTAGATAGTAACCTCACCTTTGACAATCACATTGCCAAATTGGTTAGAAAAACCTTCTATATAGCCCACCTAATCATGAAAGGGTTCACATCTAGATCTAGAGAGGTCAGCTTGCCCCTCTACTCATCACTGATTAGGCCCATAATTGAGTACAATGCCCCATTTGGGATGTACCTCACTCAACACTTGCAACAGCTGGATAGACCTCAGAAATACCTCACCAAGAGGATAGTGGGCCTCAAACAGATGCCCTATGCAGCACAACTTAAGAAACTCCAACTCTACTCCGTTGCCTGCTGCCTACTCAGAGGCAATCTCTTTCTGACATACAAGGCCATGTCTAACCCAGAATTGTTAGACATGCTACATCTCAAGAAAAACAAATCCATTAGAGCTACATGCTCGTGGAATTTTAACCTTAGCACAACAATAAACAGGACATGCTGGAGGGATAGATTCATATCCCAAAAACTTCCCTCGCTCTGGAATAGAATCCCAGTCCATGTTAGACAGAGCCCCTCGCTGACCCTCTTCAAGAGAAATCTTGATGAGTGGATGGGAAATTGTAAATTTACTCCCGGGATCACTTCATTAGCCCTGCTGGACAGAGGCTCAGGAATCTAGCTTAAAAGGGTGGCGAAAGCCAACACATTCTGGCTAGGCTTGTAAATGATAAAGACCAACAGCAATGCAAACACAAGTTGTTGAACAAACCAAGCAAAACAGGAATGCAGGATAAAATTTATTCCGGTACCTCGGCCCCAACAGCCTTCAAAGGAATAACATGTAGACTTCCAAATGCAGTATATATACTAATACTGCCAATTAGACATAATTACATATCATTGAAAATGATTAATTAAGGCAACATCCAGTTTTAAAGGGACAATACACAATTCATACTGTTCCTATAAACTCTATGACAATAAAATGCCTACCAAAATAGCTTAGAATAATAATTAAACATTTAAATTCACTTCTAAGTTAAGCCCTCGAGGTTTTAATGTTCCATATTTTAAAATAAATCTACTTTCTAAATTCAGTAGACTTTTTAAGTAATTACCTCCAACATAAGAAACATTAGGTTTAGCTAAAGCACTAAAAAATAATGAATCTGCAGACCCTTTATGTGTATTTTGAAAATGTTCAAATATAGGACTGCTCATTCTTGCATTACGTACATCTCCTATATGTTCTAATATGCGATTTTTAAGTTGTCGCTTAGTTTGACCTATATAATATTTTGGTACTAAGCAATCACAACCAATAATGTAAACCACACCACAAGAGCAACAGTTAAATTTGTGTTCAGCAAAATATTTGACCCCATTTATAGCACTGCCTGAAAGATTCTTTACCCTCTTACATATCTTACATTTGCCACATTGAAACATGCCAACTTGTTGTTCCAAATTTGACATATTTTTTGAGTTTGGAATTTGATTTAGTCTGTGAAAGGCTATTAAATAGAGGCTATTTGGAAGCTTTGCTAAAGAGAACTCGAGCAAAGTTTGAGTATGATCAAAAACATCATATTATTAAGACATCATATATTAATAGTACAGAGAGGGATAAAAATAAGGAAAATAGGATATTTTTTGTCACCAAATTTTCTTTATTTTCTGATATTTTATCTGATATTGTTAATTTTTTGTGGCCTCTAGTTTGTAATAATGAAGATATTGGTCATCTTTTTCCAAATCATGTTTCTTTTTCATATGGCAGATATTGTAATTTAAAAGAAATTTTGAAATTTAGACAGTTTGGTAATGATAAAAATATGTCAAATTTGGAACAACAAGTTGGCATGTTTCAATGTGGCAAATGTAAGATATGTAAGAGGGTAAAGAATCGCATATTAGAACATATAGGAGATATGGTAGGCATTTTATTGTCATAGAGTTTATAGGAACAGTATGAATTGTGTATTGTCCCTTTAAAACTGGATGTTGCCTTAATTAATCATTTTCAATGATATGTAATTATGTCTAATTGGCAGTATTAGTATATATACTGCATTTGGAAGTCTACATGTTATTCCTTTGAAGGCTGTTGGGGCCGAGGTACCGGAATAAATTTTATCCTGCATTCCTGTTTTGCTTGGTTTGTTCAACAATAGGCTTGTAAATGCCCTAGAGCAGATAGCCTAGTACATACCTATGAACCTATGGAGTGGGATAACTGTAGCTGTGCTCCACTCAGTTGGCACGAAGCCTGCGGTGAGGGTATGATTAAACATGACACTTAGGTGAGGTGCCAGTTCATTTTGTAGTTCATGTAGTACACAGCCCGGGATGTCATCTGGTGCCATGGATGCTGTATTCTTAGCTTTGGAGAGTGTGTTTTTTACCTGTGTTTCCATTATTACCGGTATTTGGCAATCTTCCAGTATTGAGATGGGCCATTTAGGGGGTGAGAGGGGGGTGAAGCTGGCACTGAATCAATCTGCCAAGATATTGACAATATCCTTGGGATCAGTATATTTAATGCCATTCTGTTGTAGCTCAGAGCAGATCTGAGCATTTCCATTTAGATTCTTGACATAGTTATAGAATGCCTTGTGGTTGTCTTTGAAATCTTTGGCAATTTTATTTTCGTAACTAGCTTTGGAGGATTTTATGAGGGAGCTCAGCTTCTTACTCAGGCTGGTAAGGGAGGTTTTTGCATCCTGGGATTTTCCTCTTTTCTGCAACAGTTTTTTTTCCTTTTGCTTTAAAGTTTGTTTATGGCAGGGGACCACCAGATTGGCTTCCTTTTTTTTGAGGAAAGCATCTTGGTTCTATTTGGGATGGCACGATTCATGCATGAGTGGATGTGCTCATACAGTGCCTTAGTGTAAGACTCAGCAGTTGAACTTTCAGTTCCCATCTGCATTGGTGTCATGAAGTTTGTAACTTCTGACTTGAGTAGCATGAAGTTGGCTTTGGAGAATTTTTTATGAAAGTTTCCTTACTGAGGGGTGGGGGTGGGATGTGGATGTTAAGGGTGATTAGCTTATGGTCTGACCTGACCAATGAGGGGGTGACCATAGGTGTCAAGCATCGATTTCCCATGTTGGTAATGACCAGGTCTAGGATATTGGAGCCCCCTGGTGGGACTATGGATTAGTTGATCCAGGGCATTGGAATTTATGAATTCCAAGAACCGTTGGGCAAAGGTGTTGGTGCATGAGTAGTTTTCCCAGTTAATGGCTGGGTAGTTGAAATCACCCAGTATTAGGGTGTTTGGTTGTATATTAATATTTTCCAGTATGTATAGAAAGGTGTAGTGAGAATCTTGGGGCATGGTGGGGGATCTGTAGCAAGCTACAATTTGGATTGCAGTCTTACCTAGTGTTAGTTGCACCTGGAGAATTTCAGATGCATTGTATTGGGCAACTAACCTGGTGGTGTGAATATCCTTGGTGAATATGGACACTCCTCCACCTTTAGTGTTTCGATCCTGGTTTGGTAGCCATAAAGTGTGGTAAGAGCTGTAGCCTGGTATTGTAGGGGTGCTCTTTGGAGCCTTGAACCAGGTCTCAGTTACTGCACAGATATCGATGTTCTCCATTTTTCAGAGTGCCTCGAGTAGCATTACCTTCAGATTTTGCATGCTTTGCATGTCCCAGGCTAACAGAAACTAACATCTATGTGTTAGAAATACATATCTCTCAGATGTTTGCCCAGAATTGGAAGTTGTAAAACAATTAAACACTTTTACATTTTAAACCTAATAATTACTTCTCTCCATTTTAAACCTAATAATTACTTCGCTCCAGGACAATAGAAAAAACATCTAGCTCTAGACATCCTGTCTTCTTGCTGCATTGAAACTAACCCTCACAGCACATCACAAAGCACTCAATTTCAACTTATTTTCCTGAAGTTTTGCAAGTTAATCCTCTATGTCTAATCAACTCTCCAGCTGACACAAACATCCTTCAAAAAGGTCTCACAGAGACAGATAACTGGTGCCAGCACCATGGTTTAAAGCTAAATGCCAAAAAATGTATAGTCATACCATTTGGCAAAAACAATGTGCCCACAAATTACCACATAGGCGGAAACCCATTAAGTACAGAGAAAGTTATTAGGAACCTGGGGACCCAAGTTGATAGCAATCTCTCCTTTGAAAACCACATTGCCAAAGTGGTTAGAAAGACCTTCTACATAGCCCACCTCATCACGAAGGGTTTCACATCCAGATCAAGAGAGGCAATCGTGCCCCTTTATTCATCCCTCATCAGGCCCATCATAGAATACAATGCCCCTTTTGGGATGTACCTTACCCGACACCTGCAGCAATTAGAAAGACCCCAAAAGTATCTCACCAAGAGAATCAAGGGTCTCAAACAGATGCCATATGCTGCTTGGTTAAAAAAAACTCCAGCTCTACTCAGTTGCATACTGCCTATTTCGAGGCGATCTATGCCTGACATACAAAGCTATGTCAAATCCAGAATTAATGGACATGCTCCACCTCAGTAAATCTAAATCCCTTAGAGCCACACGCTCGAGGGACTTGAACCTCAGCACAGAAATAAATAGAACTTGCTGGAGGGACAGGTTCATAACCCAGAGGCTCCCTTCACTCTGGAATAGAATTCCAGTTCATGTGAGGCAGAGCACCTCACTGAATCTCTTCAAGAAGAATCTCGATAAGTGGATGGGGGATCGTAGGTTTGTCCCAGGGATTACTTCCGTGTCACTATTAGACAGAGGCACAGTAAACTAAACCTTAAAAAGGGCACAGTATACTCAAATCAAGGGGTGGCGTAAGCCATACAGAATCGGGCTAGGCTTATAATTGCCCCAGGGCAGATAGCCTAGTATGAACCTATGAACCTATGTGCCAGTAGAGTATGCTGTGGCCACACTCTTGAAGCTCAGTACATAACATACAGTTCTGTATAAATCATATCAATATTCAGAAATGACATAAAATTATTTACAAAATTCCAGATAGCTGGGCTGGCAGTGTCACAGGGTATTGTATCAAATACCCTGGCCAGCTCAAGATATGCACTATGCACTGTGTTACCCTCATCCATTGCCTTGGTGACCCTCTCAGAGAAGTCCATCAGGTTAAGTAGGAATGACCTTCCCTTAAGAAAGCCAAACTGAGATGGATTTAGTGTCGGTAGTTTGTCAATGCCCTTAGTTCTCATTTGCATGATAATTTAATCTATGCTTTGCATATTAGATTTGTTAGACTGATGGGTCTGTAATTCCCTCAGTTGATTGATGGGCTGCCCTTGTGGAGGGGAATGACTGTTGTGGGACTCCCTTCACTTGGAACATAGCCTGTTTTGATGCTGTATTTGAAGAGTGCCTTAAGTGGCCCTGAAAGGTTGTGTTTTAAACAGTTCAGGAAGCATCCGGGCATGTTGCTAGGACTCACAGAGGAAGTGTATTTGGCTTTAGTGAGTGCTGCCAGCACCAGGTCCTTGCTAATAGATGGGGTAGGTTAGTTGGAGGGGATTTCACCCAGAGGAGCTTGGGGGAGTGGTGGGAGAAATTTCAACTGAATTTATCAGCCAGTAGATTTGCTATGTCACCCTGACTGGTGAAGCTATTACAGTTCACCAGCAGTTCAGCACACTATTGTGTATTGCCTTTAAGGTTCCAGACATCGCTGAAGAAGGCCTAGTAATTTTTCTTAGCCTGCAATATTATTCTGACCTCATAGTTGGCCTTGTTAGACTTAATTAGACCTTTTAGTTTCTTATTTAGTTTCATAAGGGAGGACTTGTCTTTAATAAAGTTGCTCTTCCTGATTTTGGTCATGATTTTTTTTTCTTTTATCATATAACCTGTTTGGGTGAGAATCCCACCTATGGGGTTTGTTTTTAAAATTTATTTTGGGTTTACTTCTTGTTGGTATGGCAGACTTTATGCAGCAATTCACATGTTTGTGTAAGGACTCTGTGAATGATTCTGCATAGGTAGCTGTGGTTTTGGGGTTAGCGGGACCCTTGAACTTTTACTAACTGTCACTTAATAGTAGTTTGCCTCAGAAAAGTTCCTGCTACTAGTTTAGCTAGGTTTTCCAGTCTGATTTTTACTTCAAAAGAGACAGCTTTGTGATCTGACCTCACTAGGTGGGGGGGGTGTAACATTCTCCCATGATGGTAAGTACCAGATTCAGTATGTTTGATCCTCTGGTTGGAGCATGCTCTATCTGTTCCAGGGTATTTAGGTTCATAGGTTCATAGGTAGGTACTAGGCTCTCTGCCTGAAGGCATTTATAAGCCTAGCCAGAAAGTGTTGGCTTTCGCTGCCCTCTTAGATTAGTTGTCCTAATAAAGTCCACGAAGTATTGCGCCTGTGAGTTAGAGGCAGTACAACTTATACAGTCTATAGAGGGATAGTTAAAATCACCTATGAAGAGAGTGTATGGTTAGATGGTGAGTGCATCTAGTAAGTTTAAGTAAGAGTCATGAACCTCTAGGGACATGGATGGTGACCTGTAACTAGCTATGATATGTTGACTTGCAGATGGATGAGCTCCATGGTATCATCCTGTTTAACCAACCTGGAGCTATTTTTTTTGCTAACGTAGATCAAAACACCTTTACCTTTGCCTATTGTTGGTCTCAATATGTGGAAGGCACTGTACCCTTGCACTGTCTGGGTACTTTCTACAGCTTTAAGCCAAGTCTCAGTCACTGCACAGATGCCTAAATTCTTCAGAGTCAGGAGGGCTTGAAAGGTGTGGAGTGTTTTGTTTAGGCTCCTTGTATTGTACACTAACACCTTAAGGTTGCTTGGAAACTTTTATCCTATGTTGGTAGTTTTGTCTTTTTGGCGTTGTGTAAAAAAGGCTCTAAGGGGATGGATAAAGTCTTAGCTAATATCCAAAAGCCTAGCAGGAACAGATGGAGTGGATTCTTGGTAAAACAAAGTGGTCTTTTGATCATGTCCTCTCATGCTGATAGATATTGGATACCCCAAAAGTGACCCCAGAGACTAAGATAATCATTAAAATCAATAATGTTATATTTGTACTGTGGTATCATCCTTGGTGAAGGTAGAATGCTGCTCAATGCAAGGCTCATACACGTCTGTGACACATATTCCAAGAGATTTATTATATCTCTTTTAATGTGGTCCAGTGAGGTATGTCTCAGGTCATTTAGACCCATATGGACTATGATATAATCATATTGGTACCTGGGATGCAGTGACATGACTGCACACATGATATTGTGGAGCCTGTCTCCAGATAGGCAACTAACTGTTATCTTCTTCTTGTCTAACCTGATAAGCGGGGCATCTGTATGCCACACAATCATGGAGTCCTCAATGACAAGACTATCAGGCAAAGTATATGCTTGCCTTATGGGCTTTGTTCTTGGGGAATATTGTATGCAGATTTATGCAACATATTTGACGCTTCCTTTTGGTTTGTCTTTTTGTGATGGCTGAAGAGCAATGTTGCAGGTGGCTTTGGAGATCTTTGAGATTTGGGAACTTTTTTCTTGTAAGTGCCTCAGTATAAGACAATCTGTGTGTGTGGTGAGTAGTATGTGTGAGGGATGTAGTGTGGGTATTCTTGACAACCTCCTTTGTATGTAAGATTTTTGCCTGCAAGGAAGCTATGTATCTACATCTCTCATAAACTGTGTTATTTTGTTTAATAATTAACTGGTTATCTGAGAACATGAGACAACTACTACAGTGCCTTAGGATGCCCACAGAGACATTAGAAAAGTATATATCCATGTTGCCCAGTCTTGTAATAGGGTGAGCTATTTAAGGATTGGGTATTAACAGGGATGTCACGTGGCAGTTTTTGAGGTTAAGAGCAAGATGTTATATCATGCTAGGATATGGTAGTGCTATTTTATATGCAAACTAGTTTATGGTTTAAGGGCAAGATGTTGTATAATGCTAGGGTATGGTAGTGATGTTTGATGCTAGCTGCTCTAAGCTTAATTATGTACAATGCCAAAATATTTAACAGGATTTGGACCTAATCCTAACTGTATAGGGAAATTTTAGGTGCCTAGGCATTTACTATGATGCAGGGCACTGCTAACTGCTGTTGCACTCTGGGCAGCTCCTGTGCAAACTCACCTGATTTATAGCAGAGAAAAATGCTTGAAAACTGATTCCTGTGTCCTCTAGCCAATAAATGACCACACCTTGAGCTCCCTAGAGTGCTTCTCAACTCACAGAGACCATGTAAACACCTTCTGCCACAAGATGGATGATCCTGGAATTTCTTACTGTAAAATCACAGCAAAAGAAACAACAAACTACCAAACAACTAATTGTCTAGCTAATTCACCCTTCTGCAAGGCAATTTAAAGGCACACAAAACAAGAAAAAACAAAACACTGAGAAATTATGAGTTTTGACACAAAATGAAATAAATGCTATAAAAATATAAAATTAACACCAGGTATCACTGAATAAAGCAAGTGTGAGTTCAGTAAATCAAGAACATAATCTTACCTTAGTCTGGAAGGTTCTGGATGCAGTTGAAACAATTGAAAAGCATTGCAGAGCTCAACAAAAGTAAGCACAGAGCCTTGGAAACTCTCCTGGCTTATAGTAGAGACTTAAAGATTGAAAACTGACTCATATGCCCTCTAGTAAATAAACAACCACACTTTGAGCTCTCCTGTACTGATTCCCAACTCAGAGAGACCAGGTAAACACCTTCTGCTACAAGATGGAGGATCCTGGAATTTCTTAGTATAACAGCACTACAATAGTAGTTCTCAATTGCAGTTTAAACAAACAACTACTAAACAAGCCATTGCCTAATTCATCCTTTTGAAAGGTGATCTGGAGGCAAGCAGAACTAAAAAAAAGCCAACAAACACAGAAATGGTGATTTTTGTTACAAAATTAAAGAAATGCTCAAAAGCAGTGTCTATCATGGACTTCTAAGATGGCTGAACACTAATCAACAGCTTAATTTCAGCTATTCCATTGTGAATAAAGAAACTGAGAGATAAGGGTTAGCAATTATGCCAATTTTGGTAAAATTCAGTTACTGGCCAGTAGATACACTGCCTGAATACCAACAAAGAAGAAACTTAGAGAGCCTAAAAAAAAATCAACAAGAAAAGAAAGCACGGGGAAGGATCCTGCAGCTGTTCATCAAAAGACAGTTCAAGCTCCAGCTTTGGTAAAAGAGGTGGCTTGTAGTAATTTAGAAGTAATAATAATTCAAATGTGCTCAGAGCTGATTAAAAAAATGAAACATTGAAGGAGTATATAAGCTAAAATGACAAAAGGCTGGAAAAATGGAAGAAGATTTAAACAGCTATGCAGATGTATTGATAAAACTGCAAAAATTAGAGGTCAAAATAATGAAAAGACCGGCTGAATATGAGACTGCTCAAGAAGAGCTGTTTCAAAAATGGTAGCGTTAGAGGACAAAGCAACATATTTGTTTTCTGCACCAGAGAAACTGGAAGGAACAGACTGTATTAATTTTATGAAAGCACAAATAAGCAACTGGGCTGGTATTCCACACCATATGATTTGTTAACTGAAAGTATTAAAAATTGCAGACAGTAGATTGTTTGTGGAAAATTATTATTTCCTGCACCCCAGGCAAAAGAAAAGCTAATTTATACCAGCAATCAGTGAATGTTGAGAGGCAGGTAGTCAAGCTGCTGTATTCAACTGTATTCAGAATGTCCTGGAAGAGCAAAGTCATTTTTGATGCAGAATATGCTATGAAGGAAATACAAAGGTTTGTCCAGCAAGAAGTATGCCATCAAACATAGGACACTGCTTCTCATTCTTCTGATAGTAAAGCTCATAGAAAGACTTTGCCAGTAAAACATTATACAAAGTTCTAAAGGAATATGCTTGACAGACAAAAAAGGATTTGAATTGACTGGAAGAATCAGTTGTACTTTGGACTTGAACTGAAATCAAGCATTGGGAGATGGAGATGAACATGAAGATGACCAGAAACAATGAAATTAGTGAATACATGTGAGACTATAAAACATTGATCACATTTGTGAAGAAAGTATGGATTTAAAAGAAAAAGTGGCTGAGAAAGAATGAACTTTTTTTTATTGTGTTAAACTTGTGAGGGGACTGAAAGACATGTACCCCACTTCATGCCATTAATGCTTGAAAAGACACTATAAGGAAAAAGGGGGAATAACTGTAAGTAAAACAAATTTTGTTCTTAAAATAGTTGTATAAAACATTGCATGATATGAATTGCATGTTATGTAGTAAAATATTTTTGGTGAATATTGTATGTGATAAAGATACTGAAGTTCACAGTACTGTTTTCTTTTGTATCTTTAAGAAATGTAGGGATTACAATGCAAGAAGACAAGTATGCTATAATCTCAGGCTGTTGTGTGGGGGAGGAGCTGTAAAAGTGTACTGGTCATAATATATGCAGAACTGAAAAGTTTTCTCTTACTTTTGCATAGGTAAATGTCTGGATTAAAGCCCTTAGTTTAGTCGAATATTTTTTTTTTGTGTAAGAAAGTGGGATTTTAAAATAAGAGAACCCTGTGAATGCAATGAAAAGTTTTCTTTTGGCAAATAGATGTCCAGCGTGAGTTGAGATGTCTGCAGCTGAGGGCAGGTGTACATTCTTTTCTGATGTTTTTACTGAAGTTAGCTGGCAATATGTGCAAGCAATAAACTTTGAGATCTCTGGGGATTGTTTGCTGAGCAAATTGTAAAATTAAATGGTATATAAGCAAGCAGCTTAGTAAAAAACAGTGTTTAAAATTATTGGATGTGAAGAATAGATAGCTGATTTCCTGGTACCTAAATATTTCCATGAATTTACTAAAACAGTGTATAATTTACTTTTCTTTAAAGATAGCCAATGCACTTTATCTTAAGGCTAAAAGTTAATGTTTTCTAAAATTATATAAGGTGTTTTTCACATCTGGAAGAGGAATAAAGATAAGACAAGAACAGACAGCAATTAGTGTAAGTAGGAGCACAAGCTGTAACATGTGCTTTAGCATGGATAGCCTTAATTTTAGGTTAAGTAGTGCCTGTAGTTGTGCTGTCAGTTTGGGACATCTGTTCCTATCAGGAGGATTAAACATCATTATTTGAATATGTACATAGTTTTGTGGGGTTTTTTTTTAAGTTAATATGGTCTGGAGGTGTTCTGATGAGGGTGTTTGATTTGTTTGTAGGTTTTCAGTAAAACAAGAAGTCTTATAAAATGTGATATAGTTTTAAATGAAGATGACAAAAAACAACTTTATAAAAGATCAACCTGCCAAACAGTAGGTGTGTATAACACAAAAGTTGGGAAAAGACATTTTAAAATGCTGTCATATACAACAGGTGGGAATAATAACTTCTTATCATAATGGTTACACTATCCATATTATTTTGTAATGTGAATAGTCTTACAGCTGTAGACAAAAGGGTAAGAGTATTGAATTACATTAAGAAATGCAGAGTACAAATGGCAATGCTGCAGGAGACACATTTGGAAAGAAGCGAGCATATAAATTTGATAAAGAAAGGATTTCAGGGTGGATATTCATAGGTTCATAGGTTCACAGGTAGGTACTAGGCTATTGGCCTGAGGGCCTATGTAAGCCTAGCCAACAAGGTTCCCTGGCTTATGCCACCCAAGAAAGTTATTTTCCTGTGCCACTGTCAAGCAGAGGCACAGAAGTGATCCCCGGGGAGTATTTTCTATTTCCCATCCACTCATCAAGATTTTTCTTGAAGAGTGCTACTGAAGAACTTTGGTTGACATAGATGGGTAGCCTGTTCCAGAGTATGGGTATTCAGCATCTTATTAGGGACAAAGGAAGTGGGAAGTACATATACTAATTGCTAGAGGAGCTGCAATATTGATAATGGTGGGAAAAAGGTAATAATGATAGATTTGTGATAGAAAGGGGTTACTGGCAAGGGAGTTGGACTACACTGGCATATATTTATATTCCACCTAAAACTGCTATTTTGGAATTTAAGAAGATTTTGAGAGAAATAATCAGCTTTCAACAGGGAATATTACTTATAGGTGGAGACTGGAACTTGATCTGCAACAGTGAGGATGTATCTTGGGGACCTAGAAGGGAAAAATATAACAAAAGGGGGTAGATTTCTGAAGAAATTAAAAATATATATTTGGTATGGAAGATGTGAATTCAGTAGTAGAAACTCAGAGAGGATTTACATATTATTTCCCAATGTACAGTAACAGGACTTACTCCAGTTATCCACCACATTTACTTTAAAGAAATACTTCCTTATACCCAGAGTGATGTTAGATCTTTTTTTATCTGAAGACTGTTTTTTTCTCTTCCCCATTCCTTTCTTTTTAACTGAATTCCTTCATACTGACATGTTACTGCCTTATGAACCCATATCATAATAAAGGTGGAAATAACCTCATATTTCTCATCCTCTCTCCATATTGCAATTTCATGTTCAATTTAGAGTGCTTGAGACCAAGCACTTTGCAGGATAAAATAACAGCAAATAAATGTTTTAACTCTAATTAAGATCAATGTTAATTAGAATCAGCATTTCCTCCTCCCAACTCCTTATCAATCTTGCTTGTCCCACTTGAACCCTTTTCACCTTTTATTGTTCTTCTCCTCCCTGAATGATTTGAAGAACATAACTCTCCTCTTGACCCTAACCAGTGATCAGTATAACAATAGAATCATATCACTGGCTCTGGATCAACTCCTCTCAATATACATTGTCACATGTTGTTCCCCTTCACCACTGACTTCTCACAATGCTACTGAAGGCACCCAAATATTTTTGTGACACATTTTTAAAGCCCCTGACCCCCTTCACATACTGCACATATACACTGCTGGATCACAGGTACCACATTTTGCATTCTTTTTCATTAATACCTAACTGCTATCTGTTAGATCTGCTCATCAGCCAACAAATATGCATTTCAGACTGAGATGTCCCTCTTTTACCTCTCTAATTTAATATCATCCACAAATTACTGCAACATAGCCTCTACCTCCCAAAGAAGTGTATGATATGTAAACAATAAACAGCACTAGTCCTAATTACTTCAACTGTGAAATGTCATTGTCACATGCATGTACTTAGAAAGCATTTCACATCACAACTGTCCTTTGTCAAAATGATTGACTTTTACCTTTGTGGATTACTTCAAATATTGCCCATTGCTGACTTCCAGTCCTGTAAGACCACATACTGATTCAATGTGCTAAGGACATACCATCACTCCAGCAAAAAGCCTAAGCATCATAGGTAATATGACTGACCCCTTCAGCGTCCTAAACTCATTCTGTTTTTTGTCCTCTGTGTTAAATCCCTTCTCTAACTCCTGCAAAGAGAAAATCATGACAGGTACTGTTGGCAGCACAAATAACTCACTAAAATACATGATGGCTTATCCAGAAATCAATTATACCTTGCTACTCCTGACAACCTCCATCACTGCTGCACCAGTTAGAGTGCTAGGTGCTACTCTGGGTATGGAATACCACTGATAACTGCACTACTGCTGACAGTTATTGCCTTACATTTCTTGTAAGCAGCTTACTACAGCCATTTGCAAATTATCTACATGAAATTATACTCCTCTGGAATTAAGCATAACTATCTGTCTTACATGAACTAACACTGTTGTACCAGGTGGAATACCTGGTCCTCTGCTGCAGGTTACTGTTACCCACTGTACATGTGCTGACAGTTAATTATATGCATAAGTGATGGCTACACTAAAAATAACTTGAGGATCATCCAAATTTAAAGACAGCATTGGTATCTACATTATAGATCTGGCACTACTTTGCCAAGAAGAGTGCTGGCTGGAACTGGCACATAATGGGTTGAACTTCTCTCTAGCCCCTGTATCCTTCTTGGGTGCATAGCATGCATATGAACCCCACAATGCTGATGCATTAACTTGCACTACCACCCATGCATCAAATCCTTCCTACAGTGACAAACACACCAGTTGGTGATGCCTTATTCTACACCTGCCCCACTTAATGGTCCAACAGGTTTGGTTGCCTCCTTTTCCCAAGGATAATTAAGCTAGTATTGGCCACACACCCACCCTCCCCACCTGACTCCTTTAGAATGTAGGGTGCAGACTGATTCTGGGTGGTCAGTGTTATAGCCAGTGTTTTATTTTCTTGTGTTATATACTGCCAAGGAATGGTTAAAGGTATAGATTGGGAATACTTGTATTCTAGGCTAATTTCCTTGTTATTGCATATGGAAGGAAAACAGACGTTTGAGTGTGATGTGAAGAGGGATCTCATTTGCAGCACTACAGGCATGATTTTGCAGGAAAGCTGATCAGTCATCCACTAATCTGAGGCTTCTTAGGTGCTTGGGTTTGACCTCTTTTTAAAATGGTGATTCAGGCCTCTGAGGCTTTGTTTGGTTTTGAGCCACTATATCACTTAGCTGAATCTGCCAAGCAAGTTGCAGGCGGTCTTGAAGGTGAAAGGTCTCAAATGGCTGGATGGCATATTCCAGCAAATAATTAGTGGTCAGGCAATAGCATCAGGTATAAAGGAGGTAGCGAATACATCAGGATCTGTGGCAACAGAAACATCAGATGATGGTAGTCATCAAAAAGAGAATGCACTGGCTGACAGTACAGAGGACTGCAGCAGCAAGGGGCCCACAGTCAAAGAAGCATCAGAGAGAGAGTAGCACAAGTCAGAAGATAAGGAGTCAGAAGAAAAGGATAACTACAACCATTGGACTGATTGGCTATTGAAGGAGGTTTGAATCAATAGCGCTTAGAAATAGTCTGAAGCACATAATGATGGGGGATGGAAGAGGGAGGGGGAAAAAGAGGACATGAGGACAAGAGTTAGAGGACAAAAGGTGGTGGGCTTACTGAGGATTCTCAGAAACATAGGGCCTTAGTGTCATGGCAGAAAGAAGGCAGTGGACAGAAGTCAACAGAGCTAGTTGCTATTTTTGGGCCAGTAGACTGGTTGGGCAGTTGGTGAATGGTATAGAACCAACAGAAGGGGTAACATTAACAGCTAATTGGCTAGTGAGACAACACAAGAGGAGAATCAGATCTACACACAGCAGTCCTTTGGACCAGTGTTCTTTGAGCAGGCAGCAGGGGCACATTTAATAGGGAGAGAGAGAGAGAATGATCTGATCAGCAAGGATGTGCATGTTAGTATATTCTTGTTACTTAACAGAGGCAGGCCAGAAAACAATAACAAGCAAAAAGACAATGGGGTAGAGCACAGGAAATGAGAAAATTGGATGAAAGAGTTTTCCATTTATGGCACAGTTATGAAGGAGAGATTACCCAAAACAGTATATGTATATTTTAATCAGATACCAGTGATTACAGCAGATAGGAAGGGATAGGGAGCAAAAAGTGGTTGAGATCTGATGAAAACTTTAGAAGAAATAAGTAGACTATAGGAATAACCAAACAGGGTATAAACTTGAATGGAAATGGTCTTGTTCAGGTGGGGAGACATAGATGGCATAGGGAATAGTAATACTTTGTGATTTTCCATGTGAGGCAGCATAGCTGGTGAGCAGGGAATAGAGAGAGGGGCTGGAGATGGGGAAACTTGACAGAAAGATCCACCTTAGGAGAAGGAAGGTGTCTCACCTTCAGTGTAAGCCACTGCAGAGATATAAATGGTAAGTAGCAGGGGGGTGACATCATATACTACCTGGACAATTTTTTGTTTGTGTGGATGAGAGAATTCCAGAAGGCATGTTAGGACTTCAGAGAGGTATGAAAAAGTTGGAGGTACCATTAGAAGAGGATACATCTGAGAATGCAAATACACGAGTGCCATATCTGAGCACTGAAATAGTGTAAGAAGACAGTGCAGTATTCTACATGTGGATGTGGACAAATTAAAGCAGACTTAATGGGATGTCATGGCAGCCAAGTAAGTAAAATTAAAGTAGCTGTATCTCTTTACAGCCTTTCTACAGTTTGTATGTTGGGTCATACCAGTAGGGATATAATCTATGAAGAGGTTAAGCGTGAAAGAGGCAAGGTGCACCAAACTGTATCATAGGATAATGGTAACACGGAGGGGGGTGTGCAGAAAGACCTTGGTGTACAGGATGCCTTAGATTTGTATCAGCTTGAACTGAGCACCAGAAGACAGCAGCGGGTATGGAAGAAGAACTTCTTTCTCATACAGTAGTAGTAGGAGAAGGAGGGTCTGCAGTTTATTGCAAAGGCACTGGTTAAGTCAACAATGGCCACAAAACAAAGTGGATAACAGGGTAGACAAAACAGACTGATAATGTAATTTTTCCAGTGACTGTGACAGTAGGGGTAAGGAGGAGCCAAGAATAAACAAAATGGTGAGAAGGTTGGCGCTGAAGACAGCAGTATTTTTCAAGCAGGTACTTCATCACTTTTTGAAATCCTGTTGGTGTCTAACACAAAGGTCATGTATAAACCAGGTGTGCGGTATTTTGTTAGACCTAGACAGGGGCAAGTGATACTGGCTAGATTATTGAAGATTCTAAATGAAAATCTCTCTGGGCTTATATTCTGATCAAGTTCAGACTATGTGTGAGACGAGGGAGGGCAACCACTCACTTAGCAGTGATTAATGTCACAAGACCATGGGATACAGAGAGACACTACCAAGTTTTAAAGGTGGATAAGATATCACCTCCGTGAATCAGGCTAAAGATGACACATAGGTCCAGGAATTTCTTTATATTTATTACTTTTGTTGACTGGGAAAATCTGGGTGGGTAAAATAATACCCATTTTAAATGGTGGTCCAAGGATTCAATGGAGGTCTAGGTTTTTCAAATAAGGTTTCGAATAAATTTGAGAAGTGTTGCCAAACATATGTAATACTGAATGCAAAATCTTGCTGTTTATAGTGTGTTTCCTAACAGCTTTCTGTAGGGCATTCAGAATTTTGCAGTTGGTATAGCCTGGCAGAGAAATTTGCATACTAGCTATGCCTATACTGATGCTAGGGTTTCTAGGTATGGGGTAGATATATACCTCAAAAGGGCAAAACTGACCAAGGGGCCTGAGGGAAATGGGTAACCTTGCATTGTAGTGGGATGTCAGGCCTTAGATGCAGCATTGCCAGCTGGCTGGGGGATGCAACCAGGTTTATTTCTTCTGCCACAGAGAGGGAACTTGAGTGACACAATATCAATCTAGGGCAGTGCTGTTCAAAGCAATTCAGTTCCTGGTGCTTGATATTAAACTGTACATGTGGCATTCATTTAGAAGAGGAGATGATTTATATGTGCAGGGTGAAGGGGCTACAACAGAAGCCAATAAAAGATTAAGGTAGTCAAGATGATGATCATATAATGCATATTTGCATTGTCAGTTATTTCAGAAATGTTTTTTCTACATTTCAGACTCCCCACTACGGTCAGGATGTAGGTGGATAGTAGGTCACATCTAGGTCAAGAGAATGAAATAGGGATTGCAGCAAAGATCAGAGGGAGATAGTTATAGAGACAGGCTGCAGGAGATCCTGAGGACAAGAACCTCAAGAATGAGGTGATGTCAGCTGCTGGTGGAGTTCGAGCAACATGAGGAGCTATGGGAAATCCAGGATATATTAATGCTACATTAAGGAGAAAACGACTTGTATCAAGTTCCAATAAAGTGTTTTATTCTAAACTATGAGGTGATTTGTGGATCTGACTGACACATGCCTACCAAAGGGGAGGGGGAGAGATAGGGGACCTAGATATACAACCTAGGGATTTAAAAGAACTACACTGAGAGGATGGGATAGGGTAAGTAGCAGAGACAAGTGAAGAGCAATAGTAGATAGGTTAAGAAGGTTGGGGTCGAATGGAATGGCCAAAGTAGGTAGGTGAAAAGTGGTGCTGTACAAGTTTTAGCCATTTGTGTAGTATTGGATGGTCTTCCCAACCAGGCTCACCCCTCGTAAAAACAGGATTTGTGTACAAGCATGATTAACAAAGGAAAGGAAAGTATGAGGGTCAGTCTAAAAACAGACTGGCATAGATAGACTACATAAGAGCCTGTTGGCCTGTAAAGGTTATTGCACTTGTGACTGAGAAGGAATTTCCTGTTTTCCCCACTGGATTTTTAGATTTTTAAGCTCTCCACTGGGAGGTACAGATGGAATTAGATTGTCACAGTCATGTAGGAGAGTGGCAGAAATAATTAGGGGGGGGGCAGTTGATAGTGAAGACGATGCAGTACTCTGTGTTCCTCAACAACATGGAGGATTGTCCTGGAGGACCTCTTTGAACTGTTTAGCCAACCTCCCTTAGAGATTTTAAGATGACCCAGTATGTGATGTTTGTTGGATGTTGAAATGTGAGATAGAGATATAAGATGGATATCAACATTACAGCCCACCTTGAGCAAAGGTATTGTATAGTAGCCATCCTTATCATCCTGCCTTGTCTACATCTTGGGCTAAATATTGAAGATTAAATAGTAAAAAGTAAAATAATTTGGTTAAATGTGGCTCACTGGTTTACAAAAATAGGCTGTTGCCAATAAACGTCATGCCGGGTGTGTTGAGTGTTTTATTCCAAACTGTGAAGTAATTTTGCAATCTGCTCAATACATATCTAAGTAAGAGAAAGAAGGAGGGCCTAAATGTTTATTTCAGATGGAGTGTAGAGTAGAACAATACCCCCTCCCAGACAACTAAATACAGCATTGCAGCTGGCCTTATGCATAGGCAAGTTAGGTAGCTACTTGGGTCAATATTTAGGCTGGGTTTGCTTTTCTTTAATTGTATGTATTTGTTTATTTTTAAGGATAGTGAAGTGATGTAGCTGCCAGTGCCATGGCACCCCAAAATAACATCAGTTGCTGTAACCTCTGGGGAAGAGGGCTCACTGCTCCATTCCACTGACAATCTACATAACCAGTCAGTGGAGTATTTGGGCTCTCTAACTGACTGTCTAGAACATGGGTGGCATAGCAAAAAACAGAAGACCAAAATGTGAACAAGGAAGTAGATGCTGATGGAATGAGCAGCAAGAATTAGTTCTAGGCATTGTCATGAGGGTCTGCAAGGCAATGCTGGGGTCAGGGTTCATAGGGTGGGCAGGATTAAAGTAGGCACATTTTTTTTATCTTGGTAGCGAATCAGATATCACAAGTAGTAGAAACAACTTTGCAGAACTAATGTGTATTTGTGTGACTCATATGAAAATACTTTCCAGTAGCTGCTTAGTACATGTTTGTGTGAAATGGAGCTGAAAAAATTACTGAGGACATTATTTTATTTTCTCTTATTGCAACCAGAAAACTTGGGGTATATAGTCAACAAAGTAGGTATTATTAAACAGCACACAGTCCTGTAGAACAACAGTTCTGATGAAGTCTAAGTAAAGAAAACACCTAACTCCTGTATTTTATTTAATAAAGGGCAGTTGTTTGCAATTGGTTATACTTGGTTGCATTAATACTATTGTTCTACAGGACTGTGTGCTTTTTGGTTGTTTTTGTTCCTGTTACCAGTTTGTTATTGAAAATGGCTATTATTGCCAGGAATAGCTGTCTGTGAAAGTGAATGACAGCTCTTATAAATGTTGTTTGAATTTAATGGTAATTATTCTGGCTTTGTAGGACTAATATGTGTTTGTGTAAAGCAAGTTGGAATAATTTACTGTACATTACTGTGGCCATTATTTTTTCACAATCAGACCATTGAAATATACATAGATAGACAATAGCTGTAAATGCTGAGTTGTGGGGTATGTGTGGATAAAAGGAACTGACAATTTTGTTGTTTAAAGAGACCCCAGTATTCATTAGCCTAGGTTCACACCCATGAACCTATGAACAGAGTTTAGAGTTTGCTTCAAAATTTTTAGAGTTTGTGGTGAGGTTTATTCGTTCTAATTTGTTTCTCTCTGGATGAAGGCTGTGATTTTGGTTTGTGGAAGTTTATTGGGTGAGGAGAGGTTGGCGTTATTTTACCTCTGAACCGCTCCTTTTTTACGGTGTGGATGGAACACTATTTCACAATTGAACCTATGAACATGGCAGACTGGAAATTTGAACAAGGCTATGGAGAAAATGTAGTATTATTATGATTATACAAATCAAACATCTGAGGAGTACACTGATAATGTGACTGTTATTGTTGGATATATAGTCTGACTTTGTAGGACTACAGTGCATCTGTGTAAAACAAGCTGAAGTACTTTATTGTGGCTATTTTTTATCACAATCAGGTAGATGATGTGTACACAGTCAATAAAATGTCTGCAATGATGAGTATGGAGGCTTTCTGTTGATTAAAGTGACTTGTTTCTGCTGTTGCTTGATTAGTGTTAATCAGTCACTGATCTGGAGTGGCAAGGAACAGAGTCACACAAATGTCATGGCCTATTTAAGTGCAACAAGTTACCCACATTTTTTTTTCACTTTCCATCCTAGTCAGACATCAGTACTGCACATACTAAGTGGCTATCTTTGGTGATCTGGGCAAGATGTGTGTGAAAGTAAATGATCATTGGCACAGTGGTGCAGCAAGTAATATTGCCATCTCATAGTAGAATTATTTCTGCAGCTATTTCTGTATGGAGTCTGCATGGCTCCTGACTGTGTGTGGGTTTGTTTGGGTTCTCCAGTTTCTTTCAACACCCCAAAGACATACGGTAGGTTAACTGGCTTTCCTCCAATTTGACTGCAGACAAATGTGTGTGTACGTGTGTGTGTGTGTGTGTGTGTGTGTGTGTGTGTGTGTGTGTGTGTGTGTGTGGAGGGGGGTGTTTCTTTGTGTGCATGTGTGTATGTTGTGATAAACCTGGCTTATGAGTAGTAGCATGTGTGTGCACATGAAAAAATCTTGTCAAACCCCTAGCTTGTCAGAAACAGTATCAGTGTATGTGAATGTGTGTATGAGTGAAAATGGTATGGCCCATTTCTATCTATGGGCATGCACAGTATTGGCAGGCATATACATAACTCATCTGGGTGGCAGTAAAAATAGTTTAAAATCTTTACACATACACAGTATTGATGGCACATATATAACTCATCTGGGTGGCAGTAAAATAGTTTAAAATCTTTATCTTTCACAAATAAGGCATACAATGCATCACAAAGCAACTAGACCTTCAAAATATCTGGGGCCTTGCTACTCTCCATTTATATAAGTGGATTTTGACACAGGTTTAATTGGGGTCTGTGCCATGGACTTCATTTAATCTCAAATTGGCCCTACTCATGTGTGTGTGCAGAAGGTCAATATAGCTTGTGTATGTGTGTTGATGGGGGCTGGGAAAGTATTGGTCATCTCCTTAATTGTACTCCCAATCAAACCTCAGAGGTATGCACAGAAGTTCACTGCAACTTGTGTGGGGGTACAGACAGTATGTTCATTATTTTTTAATTTTCCTCAAAATTAAACCTCAGAGGCATGGACAGAAGATGTCTAATGCTTGTCTGGGAGGCAGGGACACTGATGTCATTATTTCTTTAACTTTCCTCACAATTAAACCTTGGATGTGTGCTCAAAAGATTGCTATAGCAGTGTACTGTCTAGGAGCAACAGCTTGGAATATATTAATGTGATAGCTATTTCTTCTTTCATTTTCCTTACAGTCAACAGGTACAACAGATTGTGATCAAACACCAGAAATGTTTACAGATGGCTAAAGATGGCTGTATTTTGGGGGTATAGGTAAGGAAGTATGCATGCTGTATGTATATGACTGATAGCAAAAAAGTGAAATATGTGACTGCATTCTGTTTATTCTTTCACTTCCATCCCAGTCTGAAGTCAGAAGAATGTACAGAGGGAGGCTGTCTTTTAGAGGCTAGTGTTAGGAGCCATTGCTGTGCAAACTCCCCCCCCCTCCCCACCAAAAGGGCAAATATCTATCCCAGCAGAGTGCTGCCCCCCTGACATCTCAGATGCTCAGGTAAGAGCCGCCCTCTTCAAAGCAAAAAACACAGCATCAATGGGACCAGATGGTGTCCCGGGCTGCATCCTACATGAACTCCAAGAAGAGCTAAACCCAAACATAAAACTACTGTTCAATCTCAGCCTTACTACAGGATATGTGCCCAAAGAGTGGTGTACAGCAACAGTGGTCCCTCTCCATAAAGGTGGTGCCTCAGCGGATCCTGGAAACTATCGCCCAATAAGCCTGACTAGCTTGGTCTGCAAAGCTATGGAAAGGATCATCATGGACTTCATAAATAAAGATATTGGGGACCTACAAACACTGGATCCTACCCAGTTCGGCTTTGTTACGGGCAGATCCTGCCTCTTAAACCTGGTTGATTTCTTTGAAACAGTCACCAAGGCCATTGACGAGGGGAAGGTGGTCCACACAGCCTACCTGGACCTCGCAAAAGCCTTCGATACAATACCCCACTCGGGCATTATAGATAAGCTCACCAGCTTAAATATAAACCCCTGTGTCAATAGATGGATTGCAAACTGGCTCAAGGACAGAACCCACATGGTTAGAATTGCTGGAGTCATGTCAGACTCCAAACCAGTTACAAGTGGTGTCCCACAAGGCTCAGTCCTGGGACCTCTCTTGTTCGGTATATATTTCTCGGAGGTACAGGCCAACACGGAAGGACTGTGGCTGACCAAGTTCACAGATGACTGCAAACTGGGCGCCATAATCGACTCTCCAGCCGACACAAGCATCCTCCAAAAGGGCCTCATAGAAACAGACAACTGGTGCCAGAGCCATGGCCTCAAGCTAAATGCCAAAAAGTGTATAGTCATCCCTTTGGCAAAAACAAAGTGCCACAAATTACCACATAGGTGGTAATTCATTAAGTACAGAAGAAGTAATTAGGGACCTGGGGACCCAAGTTGATAGCAATCTCTCATTTGACAACCACGTGGCCAAAGTGGTTAGAAAAACATTTTATATAGCCCACCTAATCATGAAGGGATTCACATCTAGATCAGGGGAGGTCATCATGCCTCTTTACTCATCCCTCATCAGGCTCATAATTGAGTACAATGCCCCTTTTGGGATGTACCTTACCAGACACCTGCAGCAACTGGAAAGACCCCAAAAGTACCTCACCAAGAGGATCAAAGGGCTCAAACAGATGCCATATGCTGCCCGGTTAAAGAAACTCCAGCTCTACTCAGTGGCATACCGCCTGTTCAGAGGCGATCTGTGCCTGATGTATAAAGCCATGCCCAACCCGGAATTAATGGACATGCTGCACCTCAGAAAATCCAAATCCCATCGAGCTACGCACTCGAGAGACTTGAACCTCAGCACTGAAATAAATAGGACATGCTGGAGGGACAGATTCATAACCCAGAGGCTCCCTTCACTCTGGAATAAAATCCCAGTCCAGGTTAGGCAGAGTCCCTCATTGACTCTCTTCAAGAGGAATCTTGATGAGTGGATGGGAGATCATAGATCATTTACCCCGGGTATCACTTCTGTGTCACTGTTAGACAGAGGCACAGTATACTAACCTCGAAAAAGGGCATAGCAAAATAAATTTAAAATGGGTGGCGAAAGCCAAACACATTCTGGCTAGGCTTATAAATGCCCTAGGGCAGATAGCTAGTATGAACCTATGAACCTATGAACCTATGTATGAGACCAGTAAATTGAAATATATAACACTTTTCATTTGTCCCTTGGTGACTCTGTCCTGCTCTCTTTATATATATATATATATATATATAATATAATATATATATATATATATATATATATATATATTTTTTTTTTTTTTTTTTTGAGGAAGGAAGGAACTTTTCTAAAATATGATTTATATATTCTTACAAACATTTTTTCTTCTCAATTTATTGAGAACTACTGTTTTGTCAGCTTTGAAGATTAAGCTTTGGGCATAACTTATCCTTAATAATTTTTGTTAAAGCAATCACTGCATCAAACAGATGAAAAAAGTATGCAAAATGAACTTTAGAGCAGCAAGACCTCCATGGCTTATGATTCCCAGACCACCACCTGCTTAATCTGATTATTTCCTCCACAGTTATTACAGTGCAGTCTTGCCCATGTAAGGTGTGTTGAAAGGGTTCATGAAAGGATGCAGGAAAAAGTGTTTCTACTATGTTACACAGACTTTCTGAAAGTCAGCATACCAAAAGGACAGAAAAAATATGCCTGAAATTCAGAAGGATAAAAATCCGTTATTATTTGTTTTTTTCCTGGAGACCAAGCCCCATTGTATCCCTCTCCAGTATGGGGGCCAAGCCCCCCACACACCCCAAACTTATAAATACCATTACCACAGTGAATAATTGCCTGCACACAATTAGAAATCATCCCGGCAATGATTTTCTATGGGAAGAAGCATTCACCAGTATGCCTTTTTGTCTTATTTTTTCTGTATGCTACTGATACTCGAGCAATTTCACCCTGAGAAAGAGTAGGGAAGCTAGAAAAGCAGAAAGGTTATTACTAAATTTCTTTCATTAGTCATGATCTTTGTAGAGGCCATCATTTGATCAAATGAATGGAAAACATAAAATGCACCTCAGAGCAGCTAGAACTCCATGGCTTCTGAGTTAATTCATTTATTTCTTCCACAGTTCTTACAGTCTTGGCCAGTTAGGGTCAAGAGTGTAGCTAGGCATACTCAGTGAACTGAAATGAATACATTTATTTCTGAGCATCTCTTGCAAATGTCAACACTCACAAAGCACAGAATGTTTAGAACTGTGTAATACACACAGTATAGTGGTACACAAATAATTCTTGTGCAAAAGGAATACACCTCTAAAACTATATTTTTATGGAAATAAATTGTAATAGTTGAAAATAACATTCTTCTTCGCATGTATCTGATGGGTATCATTTTGGGGGCTGAGTACATTTTTAAACTGACAAGTGGGTAGTGGGGGCAGCATCATTAGGTTTGAATACAAAATGTAAATCTCTTGCTACAACCCCGGTTAGAGAAGATACACAAAAAATCTGAAGAGTAAGATGAAGTGTAAAAAGAGAAAAGTAATATGGATGGTTTGGGGGTCTGGATGGGGGAAAATGGGGAACACTGGGGGTTCATAGGGGGACAGCATGAAGGTGGGCCCCATGGACTCCTTTATCTATGGCTCCTTTTCACTTAAGCTTGGCTTTATATAGCACTAAGGCAGGCACAACCCGCGACTCTCAACTTCCTTGCTCAATAATTACTCGCAAAGTCAAAAGTAATGGAGGAACAAAAGCGCAAAATCAATCACACTTTTTAAAAGTTACTCTAATTCACTTAAAATACAATAGAACAAGAGGTTTTGCATCAGCATGAATCGTCCTAGCAATACTTAGAAAACTTTGATGCCTGACATTTCCACTGATTTTAATCTTCACTGGTTTACCAGAGAAATAAAAAATAGAAGGCAGAGGGCAGAAATATGGCTCAAAGTGGAATGTTGTCAAAGTCAGGGAAGTTTGGGAGATATAATTGACCGTAGTGCTCTTCCGGGAACAATAGCAGTTTGAGCACTTTCCACTTTGTTCATTTTAAGCTGAAGGGGCAGTTCCCATTAACCCCCACCCCCTTTTCACACAGTCCTGAGACTGTGTGACTTGTGGCTCCAGGGACCCTCCCCCACCCCTACTGCTCCTGTGAAGGATCGCAGCCTCTCCTGTTTACCAACAGCACTGCGAGCTGCGCTTTTCTCGCATGGAGAGAAGCTCATCGCTGCGCTCCTTTCGGCACTTGTGCCAGTAATAGCAACTGAATGTGAAATATTCATCCAAAGGGTTCTGTCTAGAAAGGAAAACACCGAATGTGAGGAAAGTGTTTTGGAGTGGAATGTTGCCATCTTCTGCTGTATTTTTCTACTCACTGACTTGACAGAAAAGCGCTGACTTGGATTTAAAGGGTTGATAAGCTATTTCTGCAGGACCGGAGCTCAGCAAGTTCAAGGTTGCTGCATGTCAATATACGAAATCAGGTACTGCTTTTTGTAGCTGCCTTTGTTGGTTGTTGTCTGCAGTTGTTAAACTTCTATATAACTTCATCTTTCTCTAGCTGCTCTGATAAACGTGGGAAGAAACTGTGCATGAACTCAGCTGTGGTCACTTTATAGGTACTTACTTTGTTGGGGCACATCGTCAAGCTTGAAAGTAAGATTTATTTGTTGCAAGCAGTGATCCAGCGGGGATCCTAAGGGTGGAAGAGTGATCCTGTCACACACACTTTTATATAATTACCTGGTCCACTAGCAGGAGAGTGCATCCGATGTGGTGTGTGTGTGTGTACACTTATAAATATTTACTTGGTCCACTGGCAGGAGGGTATATCGGATGGGGGTATGCATGCAGGTGTGTGTGTGTATGTTTTTGGTCGTGTTTGTCTGCGTATATGCGTTGTGGGAAAGGGGTACTACTTGCTAAACCGATTCCCACACTGCACTCAGCACCCTTAAACAGGAACAAGTGGAAATTTACAAGACTAGAAGTTTAAGTGGAGCTACACACTCAGAGTTCACCTAAGATGGTTAAAAGTTGTTGACCAGAAGACGTACACCCTTTCCTTTACAATTGTCTTCAGAAGGATTCAGAGCAGATCTTTTAAACATCTTAACGCAGGAATTCGCGACAAAGCCCAAAATAATGGGGGGGGGGGGATTGAAACCCCAAATCAGGGACATGTTTTAACTGCTAATCTTGTATAATTAGAAACTTGATATAATAGTAGGTTTTGCATGAACATGCATTTTTTTTGCAGAATATGAAATCTGAATCTCAAATGTCTGTCACTAGTCCCATCAATTCTCAGTAATTTACCAAACACAGACACACACAAATTTTATGAAGAACATACTGAAATATGTGGCAAAAATGTGAACATTTTACGAAATTCTGGACAGCTGATAGATGTGGGTGTTGTTAATCTTGAAAAGTTTTCGTGGAGCTGTTTTAGAAATTGTATCCTGTCTCACTTCACCCTGGCCGTACCTGTGGTAATACTGTCCTTCTCGATGTTTAAATTGAGACTCCACTAATGACACAATTTGTTCTTTAAGACCTGGTTAGCAGTGCACTACATTTGGAAAAAATATCGCACTGTGTAAAAAACTGGACACCAAATGAAAATGTACAAAACAAATTCTCAGTATCGTGTATATGTGTATATCCAGTATTCTAAATGTTTTATTTATAACAGTGATGTTTTCCCTTTAAGTAACGTGTCTGTGCCTGTATTAAAGGAAGGTTATTTTTTTCCTCATAAAATCTCAGGACGTTTGCCATTTTCACTTTTTTTCAGAACACAAGTCCCCAAATAGTGAATGTCCTGCGAAAAGAGGAATAGGTGGTAACCTTTAGATCAACTTTGTCTTCTGGATCATGCACCATTACATTTTGTAACTGTATTTTCATTTTTACATCTTACAAAGGAAGATGTATGCATTAATGTCATGGTTCATTCACTAGCCTGCATACAGAAAGCAGTGCACCGCCACATCCGTTTCTATGATTTAGGTTTGGTGCAACGATTTGTATAGCTCCTTTTATGCCAAGTGAATGAGATATTTAGGAAGCACAGATGCGGTTAAATTGCAGAACTCTGTGAAGAATTCACATCACTAACTTATACGGAGAATAGTACTTGTAGCTGCTGTTGTTATACATCAAAAAGTGCTACCACTTGAATACTCAGTTGTTTGAAAAGTATGGTAAAGGTTGTTCATCATTTTCAACAGGTTGGCAGTTTATTTATTGATGTGTATATGCCGTTTGTAGGGACTTTCTAGGTAGGCATGCAGTCAGTGAGACCATTAAGGAGCCTTACCCAAATTCCCAGTTTCCCAAAGCACTGTATAGTTAAGTAACTTACTCAATGTCACACAACAAATGAAGACGAGGGTATCAAACCCTGAAGCACGGGAAGCAGCTCGTTAACAGCTCATAGCCTTAATCTTCTGACTAACTGCCAGACGCCGAGGTGTGGATGGCAGTGATAGTTTGGGTCTTGTGCTTGGAGTTCTGTATGTATTTTATTATATAAATATATATATATATATATATATATATATATATATATATATATATATATATATACACACACACACACACACAAACATATATGTATGTTACTCATATATATATATATATATATATATATATATATATATATATGTCTTATTTTTGTTTAATTCCTATATTGGGCACAATTAAGACTGTTTACTATGTACTTGTGGCTGTCTGTGTATTGTTATCTTACAGCCCAGATAGTGGCTGAAAAGGGTTATGTACCAGCCCTCTACCCCAGTTAACAAATTATAAATAAGTAAATGTTAAATACATATGGGTCTGTATGAATGCTTTTTACTGTTGCCATAAATACTCACTTATCTGGACAGCAAGGCAAGAAAATACTTGAATCACAAATCTTTTTTGTGGGTGTGCATGTGCGTGTGAACTGCTTTTTACTGCTATAGTACAGCTGCAGTGAATATTTGTAATGCATATTTGCTGTCCGCTGTGCTAACAAAGCATAATGCATTTTATATTTCTGACACTTTTTTTCAGGCACTATTACCTGGTGGAAATGCAGCAAGCAGATTGCTGCTGAGAGTGAGAGTTTGTTGTACTTTAGGTCTGCAAACTCTTATTTTACAACTTTAGTATCTGAGTTTTGCTCCAGGCATAATAGACTTCATTGTAATGTTAATTTGGCCAGCTAAAATATAATAAATGATTGCTTCATGTAACTGAAAACAAAGTAAGACAGTTATAAATGAAGTAATAATTGAAAGGTGGCTTGTTGGGAAAAGGGTCTTGGCCCACCCATTCAGCCCCTAATGACATTATGCCCTTTATCTCTGTAGGTTCTATGTGGCTTGAAGTGTCAGTCCTCATTTTCTGCCTATTGTCTAATGTATCTTTGGGACCATTTCATGCTTGTTAGAAGACCCCCAGTACATTCATGTCATAACTTTATTAATGTTTGCCCATTCTAGCCTTCTACTACCACTTTTTCAAAAAAAGAAATAGCGCTCACCTATGCTACTTGCTGTCCTCTGTCCTAAACGGTAGAGACAAAGTTGCTCAGAAGAAACAACAGTTGTCATATTTTAATCCACAACAGTAGTGTGAGGGTATATTATGTCAGTATATTTTTCTGTACATGGAGCCTTAACCCTCACAGAATTGACATGTGCAGCACATTGGGTAACCTTCCTACACAATCACAGCAATTGTTACTGTGCTTTGTCAACAGGTGGTGAGGTTGTTTATGGGCAGACCTTAACTACCAAGCAGCTGCTGGATCCAGAATATAAGCCAAAGAAATCACCTTGATGGTACAAACAGGCACTGAAGGGTTGAGACTGTAATTTGCTATCAGGCCAGCTGTTCTTTTCAGTTCTGTTTTGCTTGTTGGTGCAAAGCAATACTTGAAGCATTAATGGCCAGATAAACTTAAGCTGAAGATGGAAACACTGTGGCTGAGAATGATATTAACTTCATTGTTTGCAATGCAGCTCTGCTTAATTTCTTAATGGATATTAAAATGATTAGTTACTGAAGCATAGATATGATCACTGCAGACATATGTGTGTGTAGATATATGTGGTGAGGAAACTGTAAAATGTAATGCACACCTTGCTCAGAAATAACCCAGAATCACATCTGTTCAACTCTTGCTCCTTTAATTTTATTAATCATTTTCATCATAACATGTCTTAAGCTCAAGGAAAATTAGGCCATATAGCATACTACTACCATATTTCCTAAAAAACTGTCATTTAAAAAAAATTGTTGCAGATGCTGTTGTTATGAGTCTATCAACTAGTATTTCAGTTTATGTTTTAATTGGTACAGAAATATAAAATGGATTGTAATTGTTTGGGAGACTACAGTCCTCTTGCAAGATAATGATTGTGTCAGCTGTCAGTTCTGAATTGACAGAGGGTCTGAAGGAGCCTGAGAAGTTTGCCTTATATAATAGAGTCTTATTTGATTGGAGTGAGATGACTTAGAATATATATTATCTTTCTGTTGGTTTATTACTTAACATTGCTTATTTTAGCCAATAAATGTCTTTCATACTTGTCATAATAGTAGAAATGTATGATTAATTTTGTGTATGTGTGTGTTTGTCTTTTGGGGAGGGTGATTGTTAGCACTACAGTATTTTAACAAACAATTATTACCCATAATTATAGTGTTTGTTGTAGACCTTTTATATCACTATTTTTTGTATAAAAAAGTGGATTCTTCATAACACAAAGACACAGTTGTGATGTGTTTAGCATTGTGCTGTATATACTGCTTACTTTTTTGGTGGCCTCTTTCACCTTTACAGGGTTGTTATGGAATAGTATCCATTTTCACCCATATGAAGTTTTACTGTCACGTTGAGCCTGCTTTTGTAATAAATAAATAAATAAATAAAATATGTAACAACAGTGTTTTCTTGTTGTGAGCTGTAATATTCATATTTAATCAGTAGAGGGCATAATACATTTTTAGACAGAGACTGTGATACTAAATAGAGAGGCTGGACCAAGGTGTCTAATCCAGTTAGCTGTTTTTTTTTTTTATTGGATGATACCCACTAACAGAAATAATGCTAACTAATCTGTGATGACAACATTCTTAAAAAAATTAATATTGTTGCTGTTTTTCACCAAATATTGCTTTTTTAGAAGTACACACTTTTACTATAGTGCATACATTATGATTTCTGTGCTGCACTGGAAATTTTGGAAAAGGGAGATTGTGCATTATTGTGTAAAAAAATAAATAAATAAATAAAATAATTTTACAATTGCACCTTATTGCCAGTCCTCATATCTCACATTCATAAATTATAGTAAATAAAAAATCTGGCTGTGCTCCTCAGACAGTTTTTGACAGCTTCACTGACCTTTAAAAAATGTCTTCAGTAATAGCATTCTCACACCACTTGAGTAGCTCCATCAAATGATTTCTGAACAAAAGGTTTAGTTTAATGAAATAAACACATTTGCTCCTGAGAACATTTCTCCCCATTCCCATTGAAATTAGCATTCTTTTCAGTTTTATGTTTTTATTTAATGTGAATGCACTTTTCCAGTTTCCTTGTATTCTCATTTTTTTATTTAGTACTTTTCTTGTTTACAAGTGCTAATAATTAACATTTTGTTTCTGGTTTACTTATAATAATATATTGCATCTTATAGTTTTGTAAAGGAATCCAGAGATTCGAGAGGTAGGAAGAAAATCGGTAACCATAGTAACTGAGTGAAGTCTCACTCGTATAGTAAAAAAAAAACAAAAACAAAAGAAAGTTGCCATATCATTCTGTTGCTCTTGGCACCAGGCAGCATTTAACTCCCATTTCTGACATCACTGGCAGCAAGGCTAGAAAATATTGCCTTTTCATTTAGTTGCCAACTTGTTTTAAGTGTTTCTGCATGACACCTGTTTTCTTTATGCTATGGACATTTTTCATAATCTTGATTTACCCTTAACTGCTCCAGGCTGGAACATAGCCAAGAAAATTGAGCTTGTTTGCTGGTAGATAATTGATTTTAATTGTCTTTAACTGTAATGGGTAATGCTTGAGTAACCACCCAGTCTGCAGTGTTTCCCACCATTTGTATAATTTTACAAGTCTTCCATGGGAGAGTTTGTTGTGTCTGTACCTTAAAAATGCTATTACATCCATACTGAATGAAATCACATGTGCATGTATTGGTTAGATTATGGCTAAAACAGAAAACAGTGCAGAGAAATTGCTGAGCAACACCAAGTGTTATTGACTTTTTGATCCCATATTCTGGTGCTTTTCATTTTATTTCATTTACATTTTTTACTTGACAGTATGTAGCACTGGATTACCCAGCCACTGAAATACACAGTTGCTTGCATGGCTGCCTGAATGTTCTGACACAGTGTTTTTGCCTTGGGAAAGCTTAGAGCAGCACTCCTAAGGCTTCCTTTTTGCTTGTAGAAGATAATGTAATGTAATGAGTGAGAGCTGTGAAAATTGCAGAGCTAAACTAGATGCGTATTTAGTATTTGGTAACTGGGTAGCCACATTAATCATGCAGTGAATGTTTTCTTGGGCTATTAGATCCATTGTAAATATACCATGTCAAACTGATGGCAATTGTGTTGTGAAGTGGATACAACCTGTCATTTCCACATGACTGTCTGAATAAAAAAAATGCAGTACTTCACATAAAAATGTACACATAGATGCATACAACACCCTCCCCCCAAATGTGCTTTCTGTGGGAAGTAAAGGCCCTTCCTTCCATGCTATGCAGCATCTATTTTAATTCATGCACCTCTGCATTTTGGGGAAAGAACATTTCCCAAATGTGGCACTCCCAGAAGAAATATTCCTTCAATTAAAGGAAAACAAGTCTGTTTAGCTGTTTTTGTCTAAATGCCCATCAAACTAAAGCACGAGTTCTCCTTTACCAAAGTGTTTGTATTTAAATTTGAAAACAACACCCTTTATCATTGTTATTCTACTATGAGGCAATACATTATTTAGTAGTCCAGGTACAAATCTGTGACTCTGAAATCCAGGCCTAAATTCTGAAATAGCCATTTACCGCTACATGCAAAGCTTGACTTCCCTGTGTTTGAATTTCATGCAGCAGTAAACAGCACAAAATAAATGCAGATGTGACAGTGAGCATAAAATGTTGCAGCTTAGCTTCATAATTTAGATATAAACACAAAATCATTATGGCTTTTTATGAAGAAGCCAATATTAAAATTCTATTCAGTCATACCTCTCAACCTCTAAGAACAAGAAATCTGGACAAAGCCATAAATAAAAGCGTGACAGAGGCCCAAAAAATAGGGACACTTTTTAAATATTGATCTTACAAACCTAGAAAGTTGATAGAATGACGGGTTTTACATTAGCATGAGTTTTCTGAAGGGTATGAAGTCTGAAGCTCAAATATCTGTCATTATTTTCTAACTTCAATCTTTAATGATTTGGCAGTAATTTGCCAGAAAACCACAATTTTATGAAAAACGGACCAAAAATATGAGGCAAAAATATGAACATTCTGTACAGTTGAGAGGTATGTGCAATTAACCAATAAATTATGAAGCCTCTTTGAGAAAAAAAAAATATATTACAGAATGAGCCACTAAGAAGTCTGATATGGTAATTAGTTATTATTAATGCATTTATTCTTAAAGGGATAGGCTACATTGCAGTTCTCGTGTGCCTCCTAAACATGAAGGGCATAATTCAATTGAAGCACGGTATGCTGCTAAGTAAGGAAAAAATAGCCAAGCTGCAAAACAACAGCTGCTGTACACTAAAGAGTTAAAGAACAGGATCATGTGAGTGCAAAGGTATTTAATGCATCTACTAGAGGCATACAGTGAAAACAGAGGCTTTTAGCCATTCACTGCTCCTGTGATTTGCCTAAATGGAAGATATTTTGCATCATCTAAAAATGTCAACCTTACCACTTCTTAATGAATGAAAGTATAATACACGGGTTATGCACATGGATTATATTTTGAACATTGTTTTGCAATTTCATTTTGACTTTCTATGGTGGTAGAAGCAAACTCCAACACTACATTTAATTTCAGGAACCATAAAATCATAGAATATAAGATAAAACAATTCTTGGGTTAATCTTGTTGAACTTGGTGATTGTGGGGAGGAGACTGGTACCTATGATGTCAGAAATATGTACTTTTGGGGCAGTTAAAAGAAACAGCAGAACTACACATTTTCTTAATTCCATATGTGTTGGATGTGCTAGTGAAAAACTGATATCCTTCTTCCCCTTGTGTTTTTTTTTTTCAGCTGATCATACAGTGATAAGACATTTGTGACCTATATTCCGGAACAGATGTGCATATTTGCATAACATTCAAGGGGCAGATGGACCAAACATCATAAATGGCTGTGTGATTGTATGGTTTCACAGTGATGTCCTACAGAGGTGGTAGGCTCATTGTCCAGAAAAATACATTTAATGGGTTAAAACGTGCAACTATGTCGCTATGTCCTATTGGTCCTGTTTTCAAAGGTAGATATAGTGAACGATACATAAGCAGATGATGGAATTGTTGCTATTGGTTCTAGTTTTTCATGATGGTTCTTTGAAATGTTCCAAGAAAAAAACAGAGTTATGTTTGTCAGGGATCACTTTATATAGAGTAGAATGTCCTAAAGAAAAAATTAAACTTTCACTAATGTCCCATGATTTCTCAGAGTTCTCCAGTCTTTTACCTACCATAGCACTAAGAAGTCTCTTATGTTCCATTTATTTATTTTAATTCGCTGACTGATTAGGGCTCATTGAATTAAGAATTTATGGTTGAGCCATAGCAGGAAAAGTTCCAAGATAGAGATACTTACATCAAGCAAATTAGAGATAAAATTAAGATATACACTGAGAGTAAACCAAAAGCATGCAAGGAGAATTTTGCAAGTTCTAGACACCTCTAAGCAATGACCACATATGAGAATAGAAAAAAAAGCTCTAAAGCAGAGGGAGTAGTGCATGTATAATATTGTATACATGCTGGTGCAAACATGAAAAACAGTAAGAGTAAGGAAAACATACATTGCAAGTGGGTACCAGGTGTAGATGAGACTACTACCTTTTGGATTGTGCATTTTTGTAACTGCTCCACAGTACACGTCTGACTGCATTTAGAATAATTCTATTGTGTTTGCGCACTTCCACCTCTTTGAATAAACTTTTCCTATTTATATTACTGCTGTGAGACATGTTCATGTCAGGTGCCAAAACTGTTACATAAAGAAACTTTGTAATATAGTATGATTATGCATGTGCTGATGCTGTTGCCATGGGGATGTTATTGGTCTTCAGGCACTGCTTGATTGCTAGTGTAACTCTTGGCTTTTGGCTGTGTGCAGTGTTTGTAACTAATGGAAAGATGGACTAATAGAGAAAAATACACGAGAAACACAGGTATTGTGATCTTTAGAGCTACACATATAACATTTCAGGAAATTGTCAGAACTCTGGGATACCACATCTGATCTAGATTTGAAAAAGCCATCCTGAGATAAAACATGAAGAAACATTCCTTCTCTAGGCTAGATGGCTTACTTCCATATTGCTGTATTAGGTTAATGATCGGTTGATACGTGAACTGAAGTAGAAGTGGCATTTCAGGGAAGGTAATGATGGTTACAAATCACTTCACTGAAGTTTTTTTCTAGATCCATTTCCTCTAGCATACTTCATATGTTTGGGACTTTTGCTGCAGCATGTCTTTTTCAGCTTGCTTTCTGGCAATGACTTAGTACTTTTGTCTACAATTTAGGCTGTGAACTATGCATGTGTAGCTCATTGGTGTTTGTGCAGCATGGACGCTTAGAACAATAGTCATCGTTTGTGTTAAAAAACTCTACTAGTTTGTCAAGCTTTTCTGTGCTAGAAGAGGATGGTTTCCAACTCCAATAATTCTCACTAGTCTTAAATGTAAAGTCATAGAAAGAATTATCATGGAGATGATCAACAGAGATATAGCAAACCTCCAGACACTGGACCCAACCCAGTTTGGTTTTGTCAACGGCAGATCATGTCTACTCAACCTGGTAGACTTCTTTGAGAAGGTCACCAAAGCAATGGATGGGGGCAAAATTGTTCACACTGCCTTCCTTGACCTGGCCAAGGCATTTGACATAATACCCCACTCGGGCATTGTTGAAAAACGCAAGAGGTTAGGTACAAACCTGTATGTCACCCTGTGGATAGCCAACTGGCTCACAGACTAGACCCTGGATGTTAGAATTGGGGAGTCCACCTCTACAAAGAGGCCAGTCACAAGTGGAGTCCCTCAGGGATCAGTTCTTGGACCACTCCTTTTTGGCATTTACTTCTCAGAACTCAAGGCCTATGTCAGTGGTCCCTGGCTGACTAAATTTGCAGATGATTGCAAATTAGGAGCTGTCATTGAATCTCACACTGACACGAATGTTCTCCAGGAGGGGCTGACACAGACAAACAACTGGTGTCAGAGCCATGGACTAAAACTAAATGCCAAGAAATGCATAATATTATCCATTGGGAAGTCATCCATCCCTGATCACTATCATATTGACAACACACTCCTTGGAGCTGACCCAGTAGTCAGGGATGTAGGGACCACATAGATAGTAATCCAGCCTTTGATCATCATGTGTCTGCAGTGGTGAGGAAATCATTCTGTGTTGCGCAACTTATAAACAAAGGTAGGGCATCTAAGTCCAAAGAAGTCATCGTTCCACTGTATTCGGCATTCGTCAGACCTGTCATTGAGTACAATGCCCCCTTTAGTATGTACCTAACCCAGGCATATCCAACAACTAGAACGTCCACAGAGGTTCCTCACTAAAAGAATACCTGGCATAAGTAATATGTCCTATGCAGACTGCCTCAAGGCTCTGTCCCTATATTTTGTCTCCTACAGGCTTTTGAGTGAAGATCTATGCCTGGCATACAAGGCATTCTCAGACCCCACTCTGATGAACCTCCTGCATATTCAGAAAACAAACAGCACCAGAATTGCCTGTCCTAAAGACTTAAACCTTGCCTGTGATATAAATAGGACCTGCTGGAGAGATAGGTATATATCCCAGAGACTACCTCATCTATGAACAGGCTACCCATCTATGTGAAGCAGAGTTCCTCCCTAACCCAATTTAAGTGCAACTTAGAGAATTGAATGGGAAACTTGGAATTCATCCCTGGTTTGGCACCTATGTCTCTAATGGACACAGGTAACCTGTAAATGGTTCCTCTCCCACACCCATGCTTACACTTATCAAGGGTATCAGAACTTCAGAGATTTGGGATGCATGGCTAAGCTTAAAAAGGCCCCTGTGGTCATTAGCCTAGTAAACACCTATGAACTGTAAAATATGATCTGCATGTGATTAAAATAAACCATATGAAAGCTGTAAATATGAAGTAATTATCTGAACTCTGGTTACTGAGGTAAAAAATCATAAAGGAGTCCATGAAGTTGCCCTAGCTTTTACTTTGAGATCAAGAGGGCATTATTGCTATGGAAATTTTGACAGAATATTCAAATTTAGATTAAGGTATGCGCACTTTACTAACTAGACATTAGTGCCTGTTCTTGAGAGAGGGAAACAATCAGATTTGTGAGGCATACTCTTAATTTAATGGTTTATCAGAGACACAGTTTTAATGAAACATTGCTTAAAGTATTTTCAGCAAATATGTAGTCAGATGTGCTACAAGCTATCCCATGTCTCCCTGAAGTACAGTGCCTCTGAAATCACTAGCTTTATCTTATTAGAGTGGACCAAGGACTACTGAATGCTGTAGTTTGCTGTTTTATGGAATTTTCCTTTCATCAATGTAGTGCAGTTATGGAGTTGGTGTATATAAATGTGGGTACATGTAGGGTAGAAGGGGTCCTCCTGCAAAAAAAAAAAATGATCAGTGGCATTACTGTGAATGGCACAAATGTGTGGAAGTCTGTTCAGAAATGACTGATCAGTCACATTTTGCTGTCTCATAGTGGAAGCATGCATTTAACATGGTGCTCCTAGCTTTAGTACTTGCTTTAAAGCCACCAGGTACTGCTTAAACATAAAAGGCATGCATTGCACGTACCTTTGACTCAGTGCAGTTAGCCTTAAAGCATAGTTTGGGAGAAAAGGCATCTAGTACTGTAATGCATGTTATCATTTCATTGAACAGAAATGAAGTAGCAAGTGCGCCAAATGAAAGAACTTTGCGAGATCATCACTACTGGTTAAAAAGACACTAGATTAGTATATGGCAGGAGATAAACAATGCGTGTATGTTGGCACACTTGTCTCTAGGCTAAAGACTGTCCAATATGAAGTGAAGAAGTGAAGAGAAGAACACAATGTAGCTTTATTTGCCAAAAGTGCTGGATTTGGATTCAGACATTTTTGGAAGTTCAGAATAATTTCCATGTATCTTGAAAGCGCATCTAGTTTGTTTAACCTTTTCATGTCTGCTGGCTGTCAAGCCATCCCTTTGGGACTAGAGTCCATTTGTTCCCCATAGTATTACCACTTTTTTATTCTTTTTCAAGACTAGTCTCTTTGTTTGAGTAAGGCTTTTATTTCTGATATCAACTAAGGGAATTCCTTTCCTTTTAGCCTTCTGATACTGATGAGAACAATATTTTGTATGAGAGAGAGTTGATTTGTGAGTATGTGTAGGCTGTACTGAGAGTCTGTTTTAGTATGTAGTGGGTTTCTATCAATATTGTTCAGCAAATTATAAAACTGTGGTTCTTTGAATTCAGATGTGGGTCTTTGAATTATTAATTTAGGTAGAATTTTGATTGTTTTGAATGAACAAAGTGAGGGGACTGGGCAGTGGTAACTCAGAGCATATGGGTGAATAGTTATATTAGTACATTGCTGGAGAATGTTGGATATGACCAAAACAACAATGGAGGTGTTTCTTGAGAATGGGTTTTACACTATGTGTTCTAATCACATTTAAAGTACCAATGAAATTGCTTAAGGGCTGGGCCAAGTGCATTAATCTTAAAGTCTTCTAAGACTATAATATATCTTTAATAACTTATAATAACATTATTGTTGTTAACTCGATTAAGTGTAGTTATTGAGGTAGGCTGTGAAATATAGGCAGTGTCTATGTATAGAAAGAGGTATTCGTCTAAAAGCAATCTTTTCTTATTCCATTTGGAGCCATCATCTTTTGTAGTATTAACTTTTTTTTGTTATTGAATAACTACTTTAATTTAATATTTTTGAATAAATAGGAGAATCCCACCTTCTATTCTCTTTCTAGGTCTGTTGTTGGCAGTTATTGTATAGTTTTGTTAGACATAGTTTGAGGGTCAAAGATGGTCATTAAGCCAGGATTCTGTAATGGCAATGATGTGTAGTTGTTCAAATAACATACAAAGTTCTAGGTTAACCCATTTGTTGTTGATGCTGTTTGCATTAAATAGGCATATTTTAAGTTGTTTTGAGTTACCAGATGTGTTACAGCTCGTATGTATTTCAGTTATTGCAGGAGGGGGCAGGATTCAGGTGAATGTCTCCAGACATTTAAAATTTGAGTGGGGAATGATTAAGGTAGGATAGTCACTTTTATAGACAGGACTAGAAGTTGAAATGGTTTTGCAGCAGGACTATTTGGTAATGATACCATCTGGGTGTTATTTGGGTTTACCATGGAGGTGTTAAAGGTAATTTGGGGGTACTATAATGAAACAATGGGTAGTTTAAATAGATTTTTTTGTATATATTAGATTTGTTTTAAATTGCTCAGTAGGGAAAGTGCCTACTGCTAATACTATGAAGACAGAGGCCAGAATTACAGGGGAGGGTAATTTATGAAGAGGTGCTGTTGGTGCCATGTAGTGTCCCCCAAAAACAAAAATAGGAAAGAGGAGGAGAAGACGACGAAGAACGGGGATGGTAATGCCTAGGACTGAGGGAATACTGCCACCTGGAGTAAAAGGGGAGCAATTTGGAGAAGCCAGACTGGAAATGAGAGAGCAACTGAGAAAATGAAGAGGAGGATGGAAGGATAAAGTAGCATGTGTAACGGAAGGAATGATGAGGTAGACAAGGTCTAGCGGCCTTCTAATGGGTAATAATTTAGCAGAGGAGTGATGGCTTTATGTGGTACTTAGAGTGGTAACAGTTGTAACTGAAGAGTGTTGGTGCTCTGCAGTAGGAGACTTAAGGATCATCTGTGAGGCCAGTTTTATGGCCCAATCCACTGACGGCTATACAGTAACTAGAAGACCGAGAAATGCAAGTCACTTCTTCTAGGGACACGCCTTTTGCCTACTGCAATTTTTAATGTGAATGTAATTTAGGAATAGTTGTAGAATAAATTCAAGAGATGTAGTGGTGAGTTTAGCCTGGTGAGGTAGAACAAGAGCAGTACCAGGAATTAAATAGGTAGTCCTTTAGTCTGATTTTGAAGCAAATGGAGGAGGATATTAGAATAATAGGAAGGAGCGTTCCAAAATTTAGAAATAAAGGTGGCATATAGGGAGACGCCAAAAGTATTGTATGATTTTTTTTTTTTACCTGAAGTAGATTTGTGTCTGAAAAGTAAAGTGAAGGGGCCTTGTGAAGTGTACTATTGTAGGAGTGGATTGAAGCAAGGGCATTTGTCAAGAACAAAAAATATTGTATCTGACACTTTTAGTTGTATATAGCTGATGTTCTTTTATGAATTTGAGCCAGTTTAGGCTTTTGAGTTCTTCACTGACGAATTGAGTCGAGCTGGACAATTGGGTAGCAAATTTGACAATTTTGTTGTAGGATTGTTCTCATTTTTGGACTGATCTTAAGTTAATGTTTGTAAGGATAGGTGAGACATAGAGAAAACTTGATAGGAGATATGCTATAACAGTTGTTCTGTGTGTTTGCACAGTAATAAAATTAGAAGTTTGGTAAAGGAGGCCTAAATTCTTGTATGTTGATTAAATTTAAGTTAATCATCTAGGATAACACCTAGTAGTTTGGCTTGTGTACAGTTTGAGAAGAGATGATAGTAAAGCTGTTTTTTATCTGTGTAGCATCTAGGAGTAAAGAACATTATTTGATGTTAATTATAATGCATATATATTGTCTTATGAAACACAGCAATTCAGAAGCCATGGAATGAGATTTTTTTCCTAGATATGCAAGTACACAGTGTGTGTGTGTGTGTGTGTGTGTGTGTGTGTGTGTGTGTGTGTGTGTGTGTGTGTGTGTGTGTGTGTGTGTGTGTGTGTGTGTATATGTATATGTATATATATATGTGTGTGTGTGTATGTATATATATATATATATGTGTGTGTGTGTGTGTATATGTATATATATGTGTGTGTGTGTGTGTATATATATGTATATATATATATGTATATATATATATATATATATGTGTGTGTGTGTGTGTGTATATATATATACACACACACACACAGAGAGAGAGAGAGATGTAGCTATTATAGATATTTAAATTATCTATTTTTTATGCAAGATCTGTATTGTAGGCATGCAGAGTTTGCTCTAAGTTGTTGCAAATGCACAATAAGCTACACTGCTACAAAGTGGCACAATGAACAGCACTGTTACCTCACAGTCAGAAGTTCCCCAGTTCGATTCTCTGCTGTGTTGCCTTCTGTGTGGAGTCTACACATCCTACCTGTGTTCGCATGGGTTTCCTCCAGGTGCTTCAGTTTCCTCCCACATTCCAAAGCATGCAGTAGGGGGATAGGACACTCTTTATTGGCCATAGGTATGAGTGTGCATGTGAATGTGTGGTGTGGAACAACTACTGTTGCAGGGCTAGCTACCTGGCGGTGCCAATCTTGGCTTTAGATGACTGTCACGAAGTGACACCCCCAACCCCATGTGCAAAAATTGGAAACGTGGGTTATGGATGGGTGGATGGAGTGGTGTGATGTGCAGATGTGTATCATAGAACAGAACACACACACACACACACACACACACACACACACACACACACACACACACACACACACACACACACACACAGAATACTGAACCAGTTGATTGGTTCTGTTCACTAGTGGGTGGATTTAATCATAACTTGTAAAATAAATCTGTAAACCAAGTATCTGTCATGTATGTGGGAGACACATTATCTATTAAATTAAGTGATTCTTGTAGTATAGTCAAAGTAATGTCAGGAGTAACTTCTTATTTGAAACAGTCGCTTTGAATATGACACTATTGTGCCGTGGTAGTGCATTGTGGGATTACATTTCAGTGTGGAGACATTTCACTGAGATGTGTTAAGGAGTTTAACAACACATGGATGTCACATACCTAGGGTTCTGTTTTTAGACCTAGAGTCATTACTGCTGAATGTACAATGCAGACATGAGTTTTAGAACAAATGTCTTGTCATCACAATATTTGTTTGAATTAAGAAGTACATGCTTTTATAGTGAAAGAGACATGGTACTAGATGAATAAATAGGGCTTTGATGTTAGAGAGAAATGTTCTGAGGTGATTTAAATGGTTGTAAAATAAACTGGGCTTGTTCAGCATGTGTTATGATTTCAGTTTAGGATGTCTAGTTTTAAAAGCGTACATCAAAACAGAGGTAGGTATAAATAAACAAAGTGGTTTATCATAGCACAGTGAAAACTTATTGTTCTTTTTACATAATTGTTTCTCTTTGCTTTGTGTGTGCACCAGTAAGCCCTCACATTTTTAGGGTCTGTGAGATACAAGTCTTCAAGGAGGATCCAGTTGCATGTTTGAAGATGGTAAGTGAACTCCTCAGGACTGCAAAAACGTGTGTGTAATATGGGAATATCTATCAAGTCCAAAATTGCTGAAGGTTGGGAAAATCCTTTATCTTTGAAGCACAGCAATCTCAAAGTTAGTATATAGGATAGTGAGGGTGTGAGGGTACAGATCTCCCAAAAGGGGGGCTGCAGGGGGGCTTCCCCCTTGTAAAAGTACGTTTAATGTGTAACCACCAGTGTCGCACTTCTCTGTTGTTTTGGAAGACTCATTTGCAGTATCAAGTCTCAAAACTATGATGTTATTTGCTATGAGTAATAAGACTTTTATTTTTATTTTCCTAATTTTTAATTTTTTAGCTCTACAGCCATGTCTTAGACAACTAGTCAGTTCAAAAACACATTTTGTGCTTCTCTGAAACATACAGGGGTCCTATACCCACCATTATGGATTAGTGAGGCAAATCTGATGGGCAGTGATGTTTATTGTGCATTTGCCATAGTTATGTATGAAAACTATGTCCAACATGTGTAAAATATTGACAAGTAATACATTTATGTGCATACATGTGAGTAAAACTTTCATGAAAACTATGTTGCAAGTTGGGAAGTCTGAGAATGAAGACCCGTCTATAGTCTCAGCACTGAATACAGTTTCCACCTGGATGGAACAAAGTTTTTGCCATTACTTGTTTCATGTGTTCTGCACAGAAACAGAAGGGAAGATTGTAACCTCTTGCTAAGCACAGTGTTGAATCTACAGCTATAATCCCTTTTTGTCTAGTGGGAGTTTTGAGGGAGTACTTGATGGCAGATTGGTTCCCCACCTCGCTCCCTTTCTGGCTGTCTCAGTATTCGTTTTTTCTTGATCTAATTCTCATCCATTAAATAACCTGGAAGTGTAACAGGGCTGCTTCTCTTCCCAATCCCCTTCTGATCCTACCAGTAAAAATAAAGAAAAATGTTGTGCAGTAGTTTAGTGGTTGTCACCTTTCATAGAATCCTCCATAATTAAGAATATATTTAAATGATTTGATTGTAGTCAAGAGCTGAGCTCAAAAGTGTAGAAATGAAAGTCACATCTCTCCAGTGCTTGTGAGCTCATGTTTGCATCCTGTACATAGCTCCTCACTTTGATAATCTGAAAATGTAATGAAATAAGCAAGTAATGTGGCATTGTGCTGCATATCCTTCTCTTATTCAACTGATGCCCAAAATTAAAAT